>NW_015113044.1:228650-231597 GCF_001443285.1 Poecilia latipinna
GGCGCGAGGGGGGGAGGGGATTGTTGTCGGGGGGTGGGGAAGAGGGGTGCGGGGGGGGGGGGGGGGGAAGCAAATCAATCATGTTGCAGCCTCATGACACAGGGTGGAGTCACGCTGCTGATGCGCTCGTTGCGTTGCTGTGACGCTCCTGTGGAAGGGGGGGGGGGCGAGGAGAGGTCAGCTGAATTAACAGTTTCAGACAGAGTTGGGGTTTCGGCACTCTATTCCACCCACGCACTGTAAATATAGGTTAATGAAGTAGCCTGTAGGCAGACGACAGGAGAGTGTGTTACCTTTGTTTGCTGGTGACATTGCCGCATGCAGCATGAAGGGACCTCGCCAGCTCCGCAACCTTTTATTTCAGCAATTAAGGGACCAACACTGACGAGGGGGGACCTGAAATGCATGCTGAAATTTTATATGAGAGCCTCCCTCCTAACTGTATCAGCACCGAACCACATAGAAAGTCGTATGAAAATGAATAGCTGTGATCTCCAAATGAAAGGGAGATCACACTATTTGCTTAAAGGACCACATCTATGCCCGCTAATAGGTTTCATTGGCTCAATCTGTTTTTTTCCGGTGGAGTTCAGAAACAGGCCCGTGTTTAATCTGAGGCCGGAATAGATTTTTGAATGGCTTGGTTTGATTAAATCTGTAGACGTGTTAACTGCCAAAACTCAAAATGCTAAAATACTCCCAGTGATTTGCTCACCACTTTCGCATGATTTTCCTTGACATGTGGGTTTTTGATTTGATTCTGCTGCGTTTATACCTTAGCAGCCATCGAATGCCAGGCGTCTCAGACGAGCACAGGCTCTTGAATTGAACCCTGATGCAGGTAATCCACATTGGAGAGCTGCTCAGACCTGCTGAACCACCTGTCATGTCGCCTGCAGACATAATCAGAATGTTTTTTTTGTTTGTTTTTTTTCTCAAAGGAACAAGTTGTGAGCAAAACAAAAGCCAGCTACTGAATGGCAAGGACATTTATCAGTCGAATATTGAATATCTGTGAGTGAATCAATAACAAATAAACCAATTAAATAAACACGTTTTCTGAGTGATTTCATTGCACTGTGAATGATTGTTTTAATGTCTGTCAGACCACTAACATATTCTACATGATAAGTCTCAAACAAACAGTGGTTTCCAAAGTTGGAAATGTGTGTATCAGATCTAAGTAACATAGCAATGGAAGCAGCACATTTAGGCATTAAGTTATACAATAAATACAAAGCAGTACTTATGGATTGGTTAAAAAAAAACAAAACAACAACTATATCATGTAATGACAGTAATGACTTATCCTATTTAAGTGACTTTTAATGGCTGCTTACTCAACAGCCAACGTCCCCGGTCTCTTTTGTTGTTATTTTGAGGGTTGGAAGGTAAAAGGTTAGGGAACCACATGGGTTCAAACCCAGTGACGGTGCCTTCGTTTCAACCCAGTTTACTGAGATTTAAAAAAAAAACAAAACTTTTTTTTAACAGTGTATTTTTCATCCCATTTCAGGTAAAGTAATAGTATAAATACCATTAGCAATGACACGGACACAGTCTGCTTTAGTAAACTTCTATGTTTGCGTAGCTTAAAAAAATACTTATTTTCTATTCATTATATTATTTTTCACAAACCAAGAAAACTCCGGGAAACAAGATCGGTTTTCCTATGTTTTGGGGGTGGGAGGGAGCTGGAACTTCATTTCATTGTGTATTCATACTCCACACGTACAAATGCATATCTATAAAATGAGGTATTTATTCATACCAAATAATTTTTATTATTGTCATAGGTAAATTAATGTAGAACCGAGTCAGACATATAGGAAGACAAAAAATGATTTCTGATTTTAGTTTCTATTTTATTAGAGAGCACGGCAGGATATGGCTAGAATGCGGGTGTTCTCCGGTCTATATAACTCCGCCGCCATCTTACATTTCCCAGTCTCCGCTGTTCTGGCTGCGTCAGTACCTGCTGTCTGCAGCTGCCTGTGAGGGAGTGGATGAGGGCTCCCCGCTGACGCTGCTCCACACATTTTCCTCGACTTTTTCTTTTTCCTTTTCCAAGTGGTTTTTACTCTCCGGAACCCAAGTGGACGGATTTGTCGTATTGACAAGGGTAGGCTTCAACATTCAAAACTATCGGCTTTCCTCAGTTTTCCTCCTTTTCCTTACCCGGGTCCGTGTGAACGCCAGCGGGAGTGGAGTTGGTTGTTGTGTGTATGTATGTATGCATGCGTGTGTGTGTGTGTGCGGGCCAGCCGGCCGGGGATGGAGCTGCGGTAACCTGCGAGTCAGCTGCTTTCACGGCAGATTTTTGGGATGATCCAGTCACCGCCTTTTGGGGGCAAAAGCTTGTATTCGTCGACCTAATGTTTATAAAGAACATTTAGGCTGTTTTCCCTGCCAGTACTTAGACACGTTTGGATTTTATTGCCTTCTACCTAATTCGGGAGCGGAAAAAAACAGAGTTTGGATGAAACGTGGATATTTCGTCTGATATTTTTTTTAGTTGACATTAGTAAAGGTTAGCCTGTTAGCTTACAAACTGTTGGCCACATTCCTCCATTGTGACTCATGTTTGGGCTTCTTGAGTTTCGCCTGAGTTTTTTCAGCTGTTTATGCGTAACCAAAACTACTGGAGGTGGGGAGGACACAACGGGGGGTTCACGTTTAACTTCTTACTGGTTATTTCATCGATGTGAAAAACGCATAACGCGAATTTGTGAATTGTATTGAAGTCAAAGCAAAACGTTTCGTCTCGAGTTGGAAGTTTGTGAGACTCCCCAACCTGTACGGAGCGTCAATGCTGTTTTATGTGCGTATCTCAGTTGAAACAAAGTTTTTGTAGGGTTTTTTTTTTTTTTTTTTTTTTTTTTTTTTTCTCCCGGAAAGTTTGGGGACGGGGGGTGGGGGGGTTTTTTTTCCCTTTTTCCTTTTTAAA
>NW_015113044.1:234791-357068 GCF_001443285.1 Poecilia latipinna
TGTTTTTTTTTGCAATATCAGTGAAAAAAAATTTTTTTTGGGTTTTTTTTTTTTTTTTTTTTTTTTTTTTAGTCTGACTGCAAGTCTTGGGTCAGCGTGTGTGTGTGTGTTTTTTTCCCTTTCGTCCTTTTAAACAAAGACCTACAAAATTCCTCGGAGCCGATGTGCTTCGGGAGGAAGACGAGGAGGAGCCTGAGTGTGAAATTTGAGTCGCTGGTGTTGGGGCAGAAAGTCGGGGGCAGCTGTGGAGAAGAGGCGGGGCGGCTTGCACATTGTTCTGGTGTATGTTGGTGGGGCTTTAGTAAATATTCCGGGGCTGAAAAAGCCGAATTCGACCCATTCGGCTTTTTTGTTGTTGTTGTTGTTTTTTCTTTTGCGGTTTCTGCCGTTTCTCACCTTCCCACTTGTCCTCAGCGGAGCCGTCTGCCGCGGGACGTTCATGCGTCAATTCAAACCCACCAGGGGACGTTTCTTACCTGCTTTGACGCTGACGCTTCCTGACAGTGGCATGTAATTATATATATATATATATATAAAAAAAACGACTGAGATTTGAGGATTTTTTTTGACAAATAATCTGAATAATTCATTAGAATATGAAGAATATAGAGTGATATGAACTGGTTTCAGAACGTGTGTTGGTTTCAGATATGACTTGCAGTGTTAAGAAATTAAAAGGCAAGTATGAAGCACATTAGTACATTCCTGTGTGTGTACTTGTGCTACCTATTTTGATCATTGTCTGGTATATTGCTTACTTTAAATAGGCCTTTAGGGATGAGACCTGTCCTAATGCATCAGTTTAAGAGTTAGTATTAAGCTATAGTGTGAATTTAAGACTAGGAATGTAGATGGAGATATTTGGATTAATTGTCAGGAGTTCCTGAGATACACTGAAGTTAGTAGTAATATTACCTTTTTTTCAAATACTAAAGTGTTTTTGTTTATAAAATGAACAAAAACACGATTTGAAAGATTGCCAAGGATACCTCAAATGTTTTCATACAGTACAGCTAGGTGCATATGTTGAACATGGCAACTAAAATGATCAATTTCAAATCAAGTGGTAGCTAATTTAATGTGTTTTATTCAGACTTTTTTAGAATGTTTAATTGTCTTTTGTGTTTGTGTTGCTCATCAGAGAAATCCCCAAGCAGGTTGCACAATGGAATAAAAAAAAAAAGTCGATCAAACTTGCTGTCTCGTCAACACACTTTTTTTATTCTTTTTTTTCTCTTTTTCTGATGATGCACAGAAATTTTTCAGACGGAAACGTAGGTGGCTTGTTTTGAGACGATCCACCTTTCCAGTGGTCTTGTCATTACCGGAACAATGCAGGGTTTCCTGTTTCCTCTGCTACTGAGTGTTGTCTAGATGTAGGCAGTGATTAGTGTTTGCCACCTGGTTCTGAGGCAGACTTTCGAGGCATAAACAAATAAAAACTAATATGTGTGTGTGTGTGTGTGTGTGTGTGTGTAAGCTACGTTTGAGAACTCCCAGCATCAGAAAGGGATTCTTCGTGCGAGCCCCGTTGACGTTTGTCCTGTGTCCACAGCTATGCAGCATTTTGCAGCCGAGACACAAAATACGACTCTGCAGCGGCTGCAGGCATTTGGTTCATTGTGGTGTTTGGCAGCCAGTACTGAGTGCTGCTGACCCTGCACTTTAGCCGGCTAAGCCTTTGGCTGCTTCTTTTTCTCTGCTTTTGCCAATAATGGGTTTTACTTTGGCTCATTTACTCATCTGGAGGTATCGACTCTGTGTTTTCTCCAGAAGAAACTCATTTGTCTCTGTAGCATGTAGGTGGATACAACTCATGTATTGTCCTGATATGAAATGCTTTTTTTAATGTCAAGTACAGCATTTCCCACCCCTAGAAAATAATCACATGCTTGTTGTTGTTTTTTTTTATTAATTTTTTTTTTTTTTATGCCTCTACATGCCAGGGAAACGGTTGTAAAATTTGACCACAAAAGTCTGCAGGCCAAATGGACAGAAATGTAATTTAGCCTGCGGTAATTTACCCAAGGCTCACTTGAACATAGCCCAGCACTAATTTAAAAGGGAGCTTCTTTTGCAGTTTGTTAGTCTGTTTTCAGGTTTTGAATGTTCTAGTAACTGATTTGAAAACCCAACACACATTTTTTTTTTGTTCTCGTTTTTAAATTTTACATCAACGCTGTAACTCGTCAGCAAAGTTGAGCTGCAGCACATTAAAGTTTGGAAGCATTTAAACTGCATCTGTGGTGCTGTGAGTCAGCTTGTGTTGCACCTGACTTGCATAAAAAAAAAAAGTTTGTTTCTCTAAGTGGACTGAGGCTTTGTTGACATGTCGCACGGCATGCGTAGGTCATAGTTGCACAATCTACACTCATATCTGTGACAGCTGCTTAACAGGCCCAGCCGAGCACAGCTAAAGGTGATGTTTTCCTTCCCTTCGCTGCACAGATCATCCCTCTAGTGGCTGCTGTGTCGGGCAACGTGCATCTGGTTTTAATTATCCGCCTTTTAACTGCACCAGGCACAACGCTACATACTGGATTTCACATATGGCTTCAAAGTAACCCACTGTTCAGATTCTTGTGGCAGCGCACACAGAAAGCAAGAAGCCCTGCAGTAACAAGTTTTTTCTTCTTCTTTAAATTCATCTTTACTGTTTAACTTTAACATTGTCTCTCGGTCAAAATCCAGAGATTTCTCTTTTGCTCATCTATAAAGGAGGAACTCCGTTTTCTAAGCCAGATTAAACGAACCGCTCAAACCGCCAGCGTGAATCATAAATGATTCCACTGTGTGCGCTTCGATTGTATGTTTGATTTGCATCCAGGCATGTATGAGGCATGTGGCTCTGGTTAGGACTGCGTTGGGTTATACGAGGGCAGGCCGGCAGTGCCGGGAGGATGGCGTGTGAACAGCCAATTTTGAGTTCATGGTTGGAAACAGCAGTCGTCGTCTAATTCGAGGTGATTCAAGATTGGCTCTTTTAGTCACCCGGCAAAACTACGGTGGTGGAGTTTCTCCTTGGATATCTGCTGCAGTTGAGCTTCATAAACTCACATTTACAGAGTAAATTTGTGCCTGTCCTGTTTTAGTAGCTTGTTTTGTCTTTCCTCCTACTTTCCCCCCCCCCACCTTCTTCTTTTTCCTTTTAGGTTTTGATCTGTCCAGGATTAACCTGGGATAAAATTTTCAAGTGAAAATGCGTGGGGTTTCCCCTCATTGTATTATAAGCCTGGCGGGCCACCAGGCTTTACTTGTGCCCCCACCAGGCTAAGCATTGCTTTTTTATTTAAATCTTTGCAATTTTTTTAAGACTTTATAGTTAATGTTCAGGTATAAATCTTCCA
Organism: Poecilia latipinna; assembly: GCF_001443285.1. Classification (NCBI taxonomy): domain Eukaryota; kingdom Metazoa; phylum Chordata; class Actinopteri; order Cyprinodontiformes; family Poeciliidae; genus Poecilia; species Poecilia latipinna. The sequence continues at coordinate 238,139 of NW_015113044.1, forward strand.
ATCTTTCAATAACACATAATTATCAAGTGAAATTTTCAAAATTTCCTGCCAACTTTAAACATTTTGTTTTACTCAAAAACACGACTGCCCTAGCACCCAACCACTGGGCTTAGCAAGTTTTCTTGGGGAAACTTTCAACGTGTAACAATGTTTAATTACTTTTACTTTAAATCTTTTTGCCAACTAGAGTTTTAAAAACAAAGTTGTGTGAATGAGAGTGAGTGGCGCCACTTTACCACAACTTTTCTGTCATGTTTTCCAACAGGATACATTTCTTTCAGAGTATTTATTTTCTAGTCCTCTGGAAAATATTGTAGCCTTCTTTTAGCCAGAATGACCAGCATTGCGCAGCAACTGGTGGGGGAGGGGCATGGCTGCAACACTCCAGGACTATTTGAGATCTCATAAAAACTTAGAAACCATCTGAGAGGAAATATAGACTGTTTTAAAACGGAAACTTTTTAAAGCCTCTCAGTAATAAAGCCGTAGTTAGCTGCTGCTTCTGTTCTATTTGAATAAACTCGGCTTAATCAGCTCCTCCATGTGTTGCTGTTCTCACCAGATACTGGAACAGATGCGTTGTTTAGTCAGACACTCAGAGGTGGCTCTCAATCCAGCTGCAGACAGGATTTTAAGTTGCGTTTGTTTCAATTCTTCCTGGATTTTGTACTTTGATAAACGGCCGATTGGACTCAATAGAATCAAGCTCTTGTTGGATTTTAAATGATTAAAGCCACACCTTTTTCCTGCCAGACAGGAGCACTGACGTAATAGTCAAAAGATGCTGTTGTAGTTTTGCATGTACTGTTACATTTCAACTACTGACCAACGGCACTCTGAAACGTAGCAACCGCAGGGCTTTTTTTTTTTTCTTCTTTTTTTTTTTTGGACCGAGAGGATGGAACATTATTTTAGTTGTCCATGTGTTGGCTCAGAGATGCAGGGTAGATTAGGGAAATTAGGTCTGCCAGCATTTGTCACTTGTTCCAGAGGCAGCTGCAGCGGAGAGAAAGTACTGCTGCTGGTCACGCTACTGCTTCAGTACAACAAAACCCACTTATTGCTCCTAAACTGTTCAGATATCACACATTTCTACAGAGGATAGTTTTTTTCCCTTGTTTTTTCCTTGTTTGAGTTTTGCCACCAGAGGACAAACATGAATGTTTTTCCTTGTCCTGTTTCCAGGTTTGCTGAGCTAAAATGTGCCTTCAAACTAGCAACTTATTCACTCGAAATTGAAGTTAATTTTTTAAAGGAGGAAAAACAAGAGGAGCTCAATCAGTCGTCTCTTATCCTGTTAGGATGCTGGGGACTGGTATCCATCTCTAGAGGTCGTTGGGTCGCCACCAGGACAAACACACACACACACACACACACACACACAGTTGTACCTGTGTATCTTGTGTGTCTCAATGATTTGCGCTCTCATTCCTGTGGGTGTAAAAGAGGGGATGAGCAACAGACCCCAGAAAACCTCCGTCTGTCTCCTGGAAAATTACAAGTGGTTTAATTACATGTGATTAAGCAAAGTTAGAGGGACTTGTTCTGTAATTGTCTGAAACAGAAACTAGACCTCCTCTCTTGTGAATATCCTGTCATTTTAGTCATTACTGTGATTTTTGACACAAGATTGCCGGTGTTTGTAGGAGTCAAACTCTACTTGTGTTGACTGACCGGTTTTCCTCTTTGAGTGCTTCAGAGGTTGTTTCCACAGCAGAGCCTGTTGTTTCCTTTGATTAAAGTCTACAGTAAGTTTGTTTTCTACACAGGTTCCTGTCCCGCGTGTTTTCAAAGCTCTGGTTAAACCAGACCTTCAGTTAAATCGCTTCAGTTTAGGTTCATAAATATTGATGTTACATGTTGGTGTTCAAAAATACCTGATTAAAAATAAAACAAAAAACTTCATAGGTTGTCATTTGGCTCATTGCTGGTCTCCTCACATGTGCTGTTTTTTATAAATGTTGAGAGTTTTTGGTCAAGTTAAAGTAATGGCTGGTAGAGTTGGTGGCAAGCAGCATGAGAAATGATGAAATGAGACAATTTCCTGATCTGGTCTACAAAAAACAAACAAAACCCAAAGCTTTAGTCTTTACAGTGGCAATGTGACCCTGACTTGTAAACCTGTGGAAAAACATGCGAATAGATTGGAACCGAGCGACTTTATTTGCTGTTTTGGGCTGTGTTGTGTTTCTGTTGTACCGGGTAGAAGCTGTAGCTGCGTTTGTATGCTGTAGGAAATGTACTTGCGTTTTATTGTCTCATTAATCTGTTTAAATGCGTTTTTCCTTTCGTCTCTCATATGGCGCCTCTTTAATTTGAAGGGGCGTTCAGACTAGCATGTTGTAGCAAGAGCGCATTTATTCTCCCATTTACTGTCATGTTAATTTTCCCATGATGGTTTTTGAACGTGTACAGACTCCACAGGTTCAAACTTTTCTTATTTTGACAGACCTTTGTAGACATTTTGTCTTTACTCCAACTTTTTTGTTTCTGTCATAACATTTATCTTCCAATGTGAATTGAAAATGCCCCGTTTTCAGTTTTGCCCCCTTTCCCCTGCTAAATTAATCCCTTTTGCTTGCTCTACCTCTCCTGCCATTGCCAGTATTTACTTTCCAGCAGTGTGTGGTTTCGGCTTCAAAGCCAGCTCAGGAATGCGAGCGCCCTCCTCCCTCCCGTTGCCTCCTCTCTCCACCCAGTGCTGCACTTCCCTCGTCCTTCCTCGCTGGTAGCTGCTGCCCTTAATGGAGGCTTTTGTGTGCGAGCTGCAACTGTTTGCATATCTGTCTGAAACGGGAAGAGGAAACCCAAGAAAGGGAGGAGGCAGAAAAAGAAAACACTATAAAGTCACTTTTCTGGGCGGTTTCCTTTGAACTAATATCATCTTTAATTTCAGCTGCTTTTTTTGCTGCTTTCCTCTTTGAGGGATGTTGGATGTGAAGATGGAAGTAGAAATGTTTGACAATTTACTGTTTTGTTTATTTTTTTCCTCCTCTGCAGATCAGGAAGCTGTGTTGGGTGTGGTTTGAGAAAGAAACATGGCTTCCCAGGGTGAGTTGTTTGGGTTCACGGGTCATCTTTGCACAATTGTAGAAGTTGTCGAGCTTTTGTTGATGTTCTTGAGTAGGCCTGTCGCAGTAAATCAAATAATCGTACAGTAAATTAAAACAAACTCAATAAGTCCCATTTGGATGATTTATTTTTCTATTTCTCTCTTCCTACAAAGAGCCAGATGACAGAAGTCTTCATATTTGATTTTATTTTTTGTTTCCGTTTTTTATTTGGGATATTTCAAACATCTTCCAGTTCCGGTATTGTTTATTAGAATTTAAAGTTTGATCTTTGAGAATGTTTTCTTGCATTATTATATAACTTGAAAACGGTCTCAAAACAACTATATTGTTTATCGCAATAACTTCTGGGACAATTTATCATCCAGCAGAATTTCATTGTGACAGGCCTGTTCTTGAGCACAAATATTCGTCTACCGAGTTCAGTTTGAATGTTTGGCCAGATGTAGTTTGGTGAAGTGACTCTAAAGGTGGCTGAATTTGCGTCTCCTCAGCTGATCTGATGGAACTGGACATGGCCATGGAGCCGGACCGCAAGGCGGCCGTCAGCCACTGGCAGCAGCAGTCCTACCTGGATTCAGGGATTCATTCAGGGGCCACCACAACTGCTCCCTCCCTCAGCGGGAAAGGCAATCCAGAGGAGGACGACCTGGACAACAACCAGGTCCTGTATGAGTGGGAGCAGGGCTTCAACCAGAACTTCTCCCAGGACCAAGTACAAGGTAGGTTTCACCTGTTCTCTGCCTCCCTGTAGACGATTAGGAAGCAATGGTTAAAGTAAGCCAACGTTGACTGATTAAACATCCCTTCTCTCTGTCCTAGACATAGACAGTCAGTACGCCATGACGCGTGCTCAGCGGGTGCGTGCGGCCATGTTCCCAGAGACCCTGGAGGAGGGCATGCAGATCCCGTCCACGCAGTACGACGCTACGAACCCCACCAACGTCCAGAGGCTGGCGGAGCCGTCGCAGATGCTCAAACACGCCGTGGTCAATCTGATCAACTACCAAGATGATGCCGAGCTCGCCACCAGAGCCATACCGGAACTCACCAAGCTACTCAACGACGAGGACCAGGTCATCATCCTCAGCAATGCCTGGTCCAGATTAGGGCTGGGAAATGTGGCTTAGAAATATGTCATTAAAAAATGACATATAACAAGGAAGGGATGTCATTAAAAAAATACAAAAGACAATATTTAAAAAAAAAAAAAATTTCTCACAGATGTACTACTTCATTCTTCAAATATAAAGGCTTCTTTCTGATAATGAGATTTTATTTTCATATTATTCAAACTTTATTCTTGTATCATGACTTCTTCAAAAAAAAATTGTAGTAGAGTTGATCTAAATACAAAACTTAAATAAATGGAAGCTGTAAAAAACGCTTGTCAAGCATTCAGCACTCTGAATTCTGGATTAAATTATTTTTTTTTAAGAAGAAGTAAATCTTCAAAAACCAAAAATTCAGTTAATCAATAAAATCAGCTCTATCCCAGAGCTTTTTTTTTTTTTTTTTTTTTTTTTACAAAATGATCAAAATGACATGGTTCCATCTTCCATCCAGGTGGTAGTTAACAAAGCAGCAGTGATGGTCCACCAGCTTTCGAAGAAGGAAGCCTCTCGTCACGCCATCATGCGCTCCCCTCAGATGGTCTCTGCGATCGTCAGGACCATGCAGAACACCAACGACATGGAGACGGCCCGCTGCACGGCAGGAGCTCTGCACAACCTGTCCCACCACAGAGAGGGGCTGCTGGCCATCTTTAAGTCTGGAGGAATACCGGCTCTAGTTAAAATGCTCGGGTAGGCGGCGCAGGGATGATTCCCACCGGTTGCAAATGTCTCCCAACTCGTCGAGTTTGTGTAGCCGAACGGTTTCTCCTCCGCAGGTCGCCGGTTGATTCCGTCCTGTTCTACGCCATCACTACCCTCCACAACCTCCTGCTGCACCAAGAAGGAGCCAAGATGGCCGTCCGCTTGGCCGGCGGTCTTCAGAAAATGGTGGCTCTGCTCAGCAAAACCAATGTCAAGTTCCTGGCCATCACCACCGACTGTCTGCAGATACTAGCCTACGGAAACCAGGAAAGCAAGGTGAGGAAGGGGTCAAAGGGAGGAAGCTACATGTCAGAGCAGCTGTGAAAGAGCCTAACCTGGTTTTGTTGGCGTAAAGCTGATTATCCTGGCGAGCGGTGGCCCCCAAGCACTGGTCAACATCATGAGGACCTACACGTACGAGAAGCTCCTGTGGACCACAAGCCGCGTCCTTAAGGTTCTGTCGGTGTGCTCCAGTAACAAACCGGCCATCGTTGAAGCTGGTATGTCTTTAACACTAAGGAACCGTTTATGTTGAGTGGCCGTTCCATATGTAACACTGTGCGTCTGTTCAGGAGGTATGCAGGCTCTGGGACTCCACCTGACAGATCCAAGCCAGAGACTGGTCCAGAATTGTCTCTGGACCCTCAGGAACCTGTCAGATGCCGCCACCAAACAGGTGAGGGCAGCTGCAGCAACTCTGTTTGACCGAACACAAGACTGCATAGTTCCAGGATTCCTTTTTATTAGAATATAAGATTAGAATGATTTTTCTTTCTCCTCATCTGAAGTTCCCAGCGTCTTTAAGTTTTCTTCTGTTTGCTTTCCAGGAGGGAATGGAAGGTCTTCTGGGAACTCTGGTTCAGCTGCTCGGCAGTGATGACATCAACGTGGTGACCTGTGCTGCTGGGATCCTTTCTAATCTGACCTGTAACAACTATAAGAACAAAATGATGGTCTGCCAGGTGAGATTACACTCAGTTTACTGGCCTCATTTGCACATCTTTAATAAACTGCAGTCACTCACTTGATGCGTATCCACTGACCATAGAATTATGCAAATTGGAACGACAAAAGTTAATTTGCGTAATGGAAACATGGCAATTTCAAATAAAACTTGCAGTTTTGAATAACGTTTTTGTGCTTGGATGAGCTGGTTTTCCAGGAGTATCAAAATGAGTGTTTTTTGAGAAACTTCTGGGAAAACAGGAAGTGGTAGAAGGAGGATGACAAGGCGGCGTGATTTTTAAATGACCTGTAGCGTGATCATGTGTGGTTTCAGTTGCTTTTCTCATTTAATGGAAACGCCGCAATTGCGAAATAGTTTTTTTCAACATTAGTGGAATATCAGCAGAGTCTTGCTCACGTTTGTAATGTAAACGCAGCTACTCATTCCTATAGTCACTAAGATCTCCCTCTAATTTTCAGCAACATTTTTGTTTTTGTGCATGAATTTCTCTAAACCTGTAATCTGTTCATGCCTCATCCGTTCGTCTGTTGCGTTGTGCGTTTCAGGTTGGAGGCATTGAGGCATTGGTTCGCACGGTGCTGCGGGCCGGAGACAGAGAAGACATCACAGAGCCAGCCATCTGCGCCCTGCGCCATCTCACGTCTCGACATCAGGACGCCGAGATGGCCCAGAATGCCGTGCGGCTGCACTACGGCCTGCCTGTGGTGGTCAAGTTACTGCATCCACCGTCACACTGGCCCCTCATCAAGGTAAGCGAGCACACGCTCCTGCTCTTAATTTATGTTTAAAATATGTAATGAGCATTTCCTAGATTTATATCTGAGGTTTTTGTTAATTCCATAGTGGAGCTCGTACATCTTAAACATGCCGTGTTGTTTCCCATCAGGCTACAGTGGGTCTGATCCGTAACCTAGCCCTGTGCCCCGCCAACCACTCCCCCCTGAGGGAGCAGGGCGCCATCCCCAGGCTGGTCCAGCTGCTGGTCAGAGCCCACCAGGACACGCAGAGACGCACCAGCATGGGAGGCACACAGCAGCAGTTTGTGGTAAGAGCAGCTCACGCTAAACTCCCGTCGTCATAGCTCCAAGATGAGCCTCCATAAGCTCTCGCACACTTGCAGAGCGGCCATAAGAGCCCCAATGACATCCTGTGGAGGGCAGGATGAGCAGGCGGTGCCGGGCTTACCCCAATCCTGATGGAGTGTTTGTGTTAACAGGAGGGAGTCCGTATGGAGGAGATTGTCGAGGGCTGCACAGGAGCACTTCACATCCTGGCCAGAGATCTCCATAACAGAGTGGTCATCAGAGGCCTCAACACCATCCCACTCTTTGTACAGGTATGTCTTCTGTTTGTTTTTTGTTTTTTTAAAACGTGGAGGTAGGAATGAATTTGACTGTGAGTTTCTGTCTGTGCAGCTGTTGTACTCTCCCATTGAGAACATCCAGCGCGTCGCAGCAGGCGTCCTCTGTGAGCTGGCCCAGGACAAAGAGGTGGCAGAGGCCATCGAGGCCGAGGGAGCCAGCGCCCCGCTCACAGAGCTGCTGCACAGCCGCAACGAAGGAGTTGGTATGTCCAGAGGAGGAACGACTGCTTATCATTTCTTCATCATGTTTTATTTAAACAGCCACCTAACTGGTTATATACTAAATCAATGCAAAAGGTTACTTCATATAACGAGCCATAGAGACTATTGAGACGGGGTGATGTGGCTTAAAAACAAAATCAGATTTTTAAATTATTTTCTATTAAAATTTTTCATATGTTTCTGATTTTTAAAAATTATTTTTATTCTAAAAAGACAAAATATATTTTTTGAAAGCGGCTTTTAATTCAATCATCCCGTCCGTGACTAGTATCGAGGCCTGTTGTCATATTAACAGAATATAGATGTAATTTTTGTTTAATGAGGGGGGAAGAAAAGCTTGAATATTTTATTTTTCCTGTTGGTGTTCTTATAAAATTACTACTTCGTTTTACTATTATGACTTTATTTTGGTAATCAGACTTTATTCTTGTATTAATTTGACTTCATGACTTAATTCTTGGGGGGGGGTAAAAGGGTGAAACCAACTAATTATGACCTTTTATATTTGATCAGAGTTGATCTGAATTGAAAAGCCAAATAAATAGAAGCTGTAAAAAAAAGAAGTAAAAAAAAAAACGCTCTTCAAGAAAGATGGCGGCCTTAGCTGCTCACGGCACTCTGTCAATTGGTGAAGCGAAAATCCAGATTTCCCAAAAATCTAAAATTTGGTTAATGGGGCCAAATCAATTTATCGCCCTGCCCTAGCAACGGTAGTGTTTGTCCCAGAGTGCTGAAAATGTAATCATTAAAGCTGCAGCAGGTCCTTCTAAAGCCGACCCTCTTGTCCTTCCCCAGCAACATACGCAGCAGCAGTTCTGTTCCGCATGTCGGAGGACAAACCTCAAGACTACAAGAAGCGCCTGTCTGTGGAGCTGACCAGCTCTCTGTTCAGGACGGAAGCAATGTCCTGGAATGAGGTACTGGCAGCTTTTTCTTCTTCTCATAATGGTCCTTATCATTCAGACTGCTACTTCTTTGTTCACACATTTTATGCGTTTCCACAGACCGGAGACCTGGGTTTGGACATCGGAGCACAGGGAGAGCCTCTGGGCTACAGACAAGATGGTGAGTTACCTTCTCTGGTTGATGCTTCTGCAACACTTTCACACGAAAAAGAGGCACAAACCCGTCAGCGCAGCTGAGTTCATAACCTACTTGGTCTCACTTCAGATCTACAGGAAAGTTTGGCGGAAATCTTAGTAGCTTCAACTTTTTAAAGCTCGGTGTGTGACGTCAGTAACTACCTGGGTGTGTACAGTAATTTTAGAGCCTGCTGCTCTGTTTACCTATCAGCAGTTAGAGGGAACAGTTGTGGGGTCTTATTTGCGTTTCTGCTTCCAAACTTGCTGAATGTTGGTGAACTCATTTACCATCCAGCCGCCGCGGCACCAAGTAAACTGCAGCATAAACTGGGCCTGAATCGCTTCCACACGTGGGCCGATGAGCCACCGTGTAGCCTGCCGGCGGGTGACCTGTGTTGCTGTGCAGTGTTTTGTTGAAATGATCATACTACTGTGTGACTGCGTGGTTTTTAACATGCTTCTAACAGCTGCTTTGCTTCCCCTGCTTCTCCTTCGCCCTCGCTCCCCCCTCCCCCACCCCCCAGACCCAAACTACCGTCCCTTCCACTCTGGGGGCTACGCAGGGGACGCCATGGGCATGGAGCCCATGATGGACCACGATCTGGGTGGAGGACACCACCCAGGCCAGGACTACCCACCTGTAGAAGGGCTGCCCGACCTGGGCCACGCCCCCGAGCTGATAGAGGGCCTTCCACCTGGCGACTCAAACCAACTGGCCTGGTTTGATACCGACCTGTAAATACCAAGACCACCATTACACTACACTTTCTACTAGGTAAGACCCACTTCTCATTCCACTTTGTAGCCTTCTCCAAGCAGCGCAGTGGGGAGTATCCCAGATAAATGTTAGGAGGAGGAGGAGGCTCACTCTGGCTGTTGCATGTCCGGACGGCTCCCGCTCTGAAGCTGTGTGATGTGGCGTTTGATCTCTGTGTGTGGTCCTCCACCAGACCCAGTAGCCTCCACTTCCTCTCCTTGAACGTCTTTTTTTTTTTTTTCTTCTCCTTCCAGCTGTATCATGTGATCTGGATGAACCTGCATCGTGATTCGCCCATATGGAGGAGGCGGGGTCTCAGAAAGTGCCTGAAGATGACTCAACAACAGCAAGCAGTTTCCTGTCTACAGGAGCTCCATTGGGACAAAGTAGATTTTTTCTTTTTTTTTTTTTCTTTTTTAGTGCGGTTCGGTTCTGGTCTCTCGGCTTCATCGAAGGCTGACTTCAATCCTGACACGAAACACATATTTTGATCTCAATGAGCTTTTTTTTTTTTTTTTTTTTTTTCCCCCCAACAACTTTTTTATGTATTGTTTTTTCATTTTTAATACTTTGGGTTGTTTTACTTTTTTATTCCGTTTTAAGTCTGTAATGGTACAAACTGAACTTAGCTTGCTTTTTCATTTTTCTGCATTATGATACTCATTTTTTTTCTACTCCCTTGTATTTTAAGTCTAAGTGTTTTTTGTTTTTCTTTCTAAGTGGTGATGCTCCATCCAAAAGAACTGGATGAGATTTTAAATGGTGTCCAAACACTAAAGGTAATCAGTTGAATTGTATTCTAATGATCAAGTGTAACATTGTGTAGCTTTTGTACAAAAAAAAACAAAAACAAAGAAAAAAAAACATGAATTGGAAATCATGGTCCAAATATCGAGCTATTTTCTTGCTTTAAAGGAGGACACCGACGTGTCCCAGCTGTTCCAAAGGGGGTTAGCTGACCGAGCTGGGTGGGCGTGTCTGTAAGGACAGGGGTGGAGACGTGCTCCTATTGGTCTGCTGTTACTAAGGGGTGAAGTAGTGAGGCGCTGGTTGCTTGTAGCCTGCTGTGTTCTGAAACAATAAAACGGACTGTCATTTCACCCACGTGTCTGTCTCATTTCAGTGAGTTGGACAAACTCTCCTTCACTTATCCAGCACCACCGCCTTTATAACATTTCAAATCTTTTAAAGGATTCTCTGGGAAAGACACATTTTGATGTCGATGGTCTGTACTTTTCCAGATTAATTGGCAGATTCACAGGTGTTTTTGTGCAGGTGAGACCAGTACAATCATTCAGACTTGTAACTCGGCTTCAAGTTGGAAAACTTCTTGTTGTGACTCTGCTGCATCACAGACCTGGCATCAACACAAAGGCCATAGAAATAACATCCAAGTTCTGAAAATACTGACTGATGCAATAATTTCACCCTGCTGTAAGAATTCATTAAACGGCACACTGAGGTCAACTAGAGGAGAGACTGTAGTGATCCTGAGATCACATCATTTATAAAAACTTCACTCATCTGAAGCATGTAAATAAATACCTGGAGAAAACAAATCACTAACTCCAAACTCTTAAATAAAACAAAGCTGCTTTGTAACGGGTCCAAACTCTTGATTCATTTGGTTTATTGGGGGGAAACATCCTGTAAAAAGATAATTAACCTCCAACTTGTAGATTTACATTAATGTTCTACTTGATGGAAATGCACTTAAATGTATGAATCTGAATAAGCTTGAAATTAAGTGAGAAGTCAAAGTGCGGTGAGTGGAAACAGCACAGTAGAATTAGGAGTAACCACTACAAGTGTTGTTCACTACTTTCCTTTTTCCAGAATTGTCCTTAAAAAGAAATTCCATTTTTTCAGGCTGTATGGGAATTACGTAAACACTGTAATTAGGAATGTCACTGCAAACAGTTGGGCTTTTTGTACGATGGTGTATTGGAGCCATTGTGGAGTAAATTTCTATCCAAAAAAACTCAGAAATTTGAAGAGTAATAGAAACTGACCGGGAATTGACTTCTGAAACTCAGAAATGTTCACGTTGTTTTCTAGAAAATCTGAGATTTTGCATCTACAATGCATCTATAGTGTATTTTCTATTTACTATGGCCCTAATACACCGTCATACTTTTTTCTGCCCGATTAGAAACTCTCCTCATGTTTTCCGTATATTTTTCTGTCGCAACATCAACAGCCGAGTTATTTTTAAACACCATTTCACTTTCCTGATGAAGTCTCCGTCGTGCAACAGCAGCAGACGCAGCTGTGAGCCGTCCGCAGCCTCCGGCTCCCGTTGACGCTGAACTGATGCCCTGTGAAACTGCAGGTGACTGTGTGTGTGTGTGTGTGTGTGTGTGGACACTTGGATTTCACACTTGGCAGATCCTTTTTCCAAAGCTCGCTGCACAGCTGTCATTAATAGATGAACTCGCCTGTGTTGCTTGTGCTCAGATTGTATTACCGCGTCTGACCTCGTCCACACTCCAAACGTACAAAGTGCAAAGTATTTATATTTTTAAATGAAATCCCAGTCATTTTTCACAGACTCTCCTGTGAGAAGAGGCCAACATGAACACAGGTCTGTTCTAATCTAAGCTCATTTATGTCTGCGTGCAGAACTGAGTGTTGTGCTGTAGAGGCAGAGTAAAGTAGTCATCGTTGACTGACACAACACACACACACACACACACATACATGCGTGGCCACGCTGAGGGCTAATCTAATGAGTCAATATTCTGTCATTAAAGCCAAATGGGAGCATCTAAATAGACTCCAAGGTCAGCGCTGTGATGCATGTGACAGCCCAAATTACTGCTCATGATGTAATCCTGTGCAGACTGATGGATGTTTTCAAATGAGCTGTCAACTCTGGTGACACAGCAATATTCTTTACCATCACTGATCCAATTTTTGGATGAAGGGAGTCACGACGAACGACCGATATCCGAACCGCGTGACTTGGTGGCGCGTAAAGATCTTAGCATACAGGAGCTGCTGACTGAGACTCAAATTATTAAAACAAATTTATTAAAACAAGCAAAACGTCAAATCCAACCAGCGAAACAAAAATCCTACTTTCTGAGGATGCTGTAGCCCCAAAACAAACAGACTTTAAGAGGGAGCAATCAGTACTGGATTTAGAAACGGTAAGATGCCGTTACTGTTGGGGTCACTCGGGGGTCACCGAAGGTTGAATGACGGAAAAACGTCTAGGACCCAGAGAGCTCCTGGAGGATCTCTGCAGCCCGTGTAGCCACATCAGCAGGACACCTAAAATGAAAAAAAAATAAATAAATTATATATACATATATATATATATATATATATATATATATAAATAATTTTTTTTTTCATAATCTCAAAATGGAGACGGAAACAATGAATTTATCTAACATATATAGTGTATTCTCAATAACTGTATGCTTGTTTTACCTTATAAAGCACAGAAGAGCAAAATGGAATAATAGTCTGCTCCACATGCACTTATAATCAACTACGTTACATTTGTTCTGTTTTTACTTGCATCTGTATCAAAATCATAAAGTTTTACAGATAACATTCTAACTGCAACATGACTGAATAAAGTCCTCAGTCGACACAGTCAGCTCTACACTGAAGATTTTTCAGAAAATCCATCGTCAGCTCAACATAACGGCTCAGACACAAAATGCTTCACAAAATCACTGATCTGGACTTGGAGCCACATGATGAAATGAATAGGAAAAAAAATTAAACATGGTTTCACACATCCACTAAGCACTCCAAATGCAGGTGTATCTATAAGCAACAATATCATTGAAAGTTCAATTATTTCAGTAATTCGATAAAAAAAAGAAAAAAAAAAGAAGAAACTCACACAGATTCATTTCCACAGGTCCGCTCACGCCTCTTAACTTAATTACCGTCCTCATAATTGATCTAATTAAAACGTTCCCCAGAGGCCTCGCAAACCCATGAAAGTTTTGGCATTTGGATAAAGTGAGTGAGCTCAAGCTGCAGAGTTTGGTCACTGATTACATCCTCACACGTTCTGCTAGCAAGTACACACTATGCAGCTACGCAGAGGACGAGGAGCGACAGCCAAGCTAAAAATGGCTTTAGTTTTAATTTTCAGCTGATTTTCAGTATATCTGATCGGGCCACCCTTAATTTACAAATATAATATGATGTTTGCAGGACTGAAATATTCGTTTCCAATCTTCCTACTTATATTAGGAACATATTTCTGTTCATGACAAATATGTGAAAGAGGAGTTTCTGCAAAAGAGGCTGGAATCTTAAACTGTCATTGGCATCTTTTATAAGTAATTAATATTGTTAGCACAGTAATACATTTTCCTGGCGTTTCCCTCGAGAAATTAGATCTTTACCTTAACTTTACCAGCATTTTAAAATGCTCTGCTGCCTGACAGACTGAGGCCGAAAAGTATAAAACAGCGAAACCTGAAAGGTAATATGTCTAGCTTTTAGAAAGTCATGCTCTCTCTCGCCGTCTGGCAGCCTGAATGAGTCGTTGACATGTCTTAGAAGATTTTCTCCCTTCAAATAACCTCATTATGCCTCACTACCTGGTTGGCCATCAGTAAGGGTCAATCGAGTCGATTCCTCTGCATTTATAGGTTTTAGATGATCAGCATAAACAATAAGCAGCTTCTCACATTACAGGGAGAAAACTGAAGGAAAATTATGAGAGCAACACTCAGCATTGTCCGCACCACATGTAGCAGCAAGGGGGGCAGATCACAGCTGAGCAGATGGTGCCCTTTGATGCTCACTTGTTTCTGGAACATATTGTCAGGACCTTACTAAAAATCCCCCCCAAACCCCCCCCCCCCCCACCACCCTTTTGTTTTCTTTTTTTAGTTTGTTTCTGGTTCTGGTCTGGTCATAGTTCCACAGCTGCTGAACGTCAAAGATTTCTGCAGCACATTTCTGCTGCAGCTGCTTCACGAAGTTTGAGCCCAAAAATTAGACAAAGTTGTTTACAGAAGGAGCGTTTTTGGTCCCGCGCGCTGAGTTTGCTGTCGGCGCGGACATCAGAGCGCCTCAGCATTAGCGACGGCTTTGACCGACCTGAACGTGGCGGTGAGCCAGGATCAGGTTCGGAGGGGGGCGAGGGGACTCGAGGCTTTTCTTCAGGAGCTGAAGTGACGCCCCTCCCTCTGCAGACGGTCGGGCTTGAGGGTTTACAAAAAAAAAAAAAAAAAACATTCCTCAGGTTGCCATGGTAAAGGCACAATGACATCATTAGTATCTAGGCCCCGACCTCCGCTCTCCCTCCAAATCGCGTCTTTTCCCCTCTTCTGCCGCTGTCCAAACTCCTCTCATCTTCTCAATTAAAACCTCTCCCACCTCTTCCTGTCCCCTTCCTTCTGTCCACATGGCTCTTCTCATCTCCTACCCCTTTTTTCCTAAAAACCTCTACTTCCCTCTCCCTACTCCTAGATGGGGGGTGGGAGGGTGGGAGGGCGCCAGCCTCGGCCACTTCAAAGCAGAGAGCTGATTTTTGCTTTCATCTGCCAGAGAAACGGGAAAGTGAGGCGAGGAGAGGAGGTCAGGAAAATAGGGAAATGGAGAGGGGCAGTGCATGCTGGAGATACGGGGCTGTGAGGGCGACAAAGGGGGTGGGGGGTGGAGGGGGATGTATAAAAGAGGCGGCGGAGGAGAAAAGAGGTGGAGAGGGCGGGTCGAGTAAGAGGAGCCTCAATGGCAGACCAACAATACACCTTTAATATTGATCTGGCAGGATCTGTGTGTGATTGAGAGACACAATCTGGATGCAGAGGAGGAGGAGGGGGGGGGGGGTAACTAATTGTGTTCCTGTGTGTGTCGGCACAGTGCGCGCGTGTGTTTGTGTGTGAGAGGTCGCTGGTCTCATACATCAAAGGATCAAAGGGAGCATGGTCGCTATAGTGAGAAAACCCTCGGTTCAAAGAGGGAGCAAACATTCAGCCCACACACTCATGAAAAGCAGGCTGGTGCGGGGATGCAGGTGCACATATGGGAACACACACGTTGGACGGGGAGCAGTAGCCAGCGTTTGTCCCTACAGATGTTGGTTATTGATAACTACACAATCAGTACTGGTGTATGAATAAATCGTGTTCTGCTATGTGACTGAAGTTTTCTTCTTTTTCGTCAAAAGAGCTCCAAAAATAAGTTCACTAGTGAAAGAGTATTTTACATCTCTGTCTGTTTTGTGAGCTTTTTATCTGACCTCTTGTCCTTTTCTGCTCTGACAAGAAGAAAAGTGAGTTTTGTTTTAGACAAGATGTGAAAGATATAACTGACATACATTAAAGGAACAGATGTTGTGCTAAAAAGAACAAAAAAAGTTTTCAGATACATGTTTGGTGGGATTTTATGTGACACGTTAGTTTGTAACAATGAATTTGGAGAAAACTGTTAAAATTTTCCACACAAAAAAAAAACAAAACAAAAAAAAAAACAATAAACAGCTGAAATGTGTTGTGTGTGCATTTGTACCTCTTTACTCTGATACACTTAAATAAAATCCATTTGTTCCAGCAGGACAACAACTCTAAATGGTACCACCACAGCTAGAGCAAAATAGCTCAGATTAACTCTAACTGTAATTGTGGGGCAAATCTTGAAAATTGCTGTTCACACTCGGCCTCTACTGAAACTGACAAGAGTTTTATTTATACAGGACAGAAAAAAGGGGCACGAATCTCTTCCTCACCGTGTACAACAGATAAACGCACCTGTTGATTACAGATGCATGCCACACTTTTCAGATTTTTATTGCCAAGAACACTTAAGCCAATGTAACGTCAATGTTTCTTCAAAAATGAACGAAGTGTGAGGTTGTAACTTGACCAAATGTGGATAAAGTTCGAGGGGTTCGAATACATTTTCAGGGCAAAACACATGAAAATAGGTTTATTTTCATGCTTCTTGCAATAGCAAACCTATAATATGTTTCAGTCAACGGTGAGTCAAGAAACTATGTGAGTAGGAGGTTAAAGCTTCTCGTAGGGTCTGACCTGTTCTGAGGAGTGGGCCGGACAGGCGACTCAGCAGGCCAAACACTGAGCTAACAGAGCCTGTTGACAGGCATTTCACCTTTAGACAGAACAAAAACAACTCTGGGTTACGAGTAAGGGAATCTGTGTGACGCTAACCAAGCAACGTTACGGCTACGCGCTACGTACATCAGTGATTCTGAAGTCCAGCTGTTGAAAAGGAGGAAGCCTTTTCAACAGTAAAGATGTTTTGAAATGAGTTGGGGAAATAGTAGCGTAGGCTTCACAGCACAAATATTACTTAGCAACACAGGAGGAAGAGGTTCATGAACGGCCGTCGACAGATGAGAACTGCTCTTAAGGAAACGACGACTCGCTCTCAGAAACAGGTTGGACGGGCTCAGTTATGCGGAAACGCATCGGAGAAGAGCTGCTGTGCTGAACGGAAGGCTAATTCCTCTGGATGTGTGCTATTACAAATATTTACACTGCCCACGCTGTTAATTGGTATGTTTTCCAGCACCGCAAACTGGTTTGAGGCAAAGAGAATGTGTCTGTACAGAGGCCAAACTGGTTCACCCAGAACATCACACAAGTTCTCTACCAATCTGTGATCGTGATAATTAAAACATCGACACCTCGAGTTCTTCAATTGGTTCTGGAACCATTTCTGCAGCATGTCGGCCTGCGTCGTCCTGGCCAAAGAGGCTACTGGATTTACTGGATATGGGATAATGCAGCAGCATTAGATGGATGTAAAAAAACAAAATCCAACTGAATGACAAGATCCAAGTTTCTCAATTAGAACCTTCCTAAAAAAAAAAACATGGTGGTTCTGCAAGCCCCCCGTCTTTGCACAACGTTCTCTGTTCTTCTCTTAAGCACGGGACAAAGACGTCCACAATTTACAACTTGTTTGTTTTTCCACTAGTTTCATGAACGTCCCACAAGAGTTGCAGCTGTGACTCAACTTCACATCGCAATGTTGTTAAAATTACAGTTTGCCAAACCTTTTACCCGAGTCACTTTTTTTTTTTTTTTTTTAAACCTTCTCAGACCACTGGAGTTTTGAAGGACATCATTTTCATTCTTTCATTTATTCCACTTTTTGCCAGATGCCACTGTATTTTTCTCTTCAGCTTTCAACCAATAAACCTTACAAGATCGGATAAAAATAAGAATCAGCATCAGAAAGACGCACCTGTTGGACTCGGCAATATCCTGAAGCACACTGGTCAGGCCCGTTCCTTCAGGACATTCCAGCCAACCAGACTGGTCTGTAGTTTGTATCTGAGAAGAAAAGAAGAAAAAAAAAAAGAGAGAAAAATTCAGTAAAAATGTTTCACAGTACTTTTCATTCTGACAATGGGATGGAAAACTTGAAATCTGGTAGAGAATGGAGCAGCTACTGGACTTTCACACCAATACGGTTCTGGCTGTTATTTGAATACGGTAATGGAAATGAATCAAAATTGTTCTGCACTTCTGAAAACCTAAAACAGATCTCTGGTCCAGGGACATTATTACTTTTTTATTCTGGCAGAATAAAAAAATAGAACAAAAAGTGCGATGGATTTTATTTTCTGTCTCTAAGATTGCAAAGCTGGAAATTCACAGTATTGATGCAGTTGATTTAAAAAAAAAAAAAAAGGAGTTCTTTCTGGAGTTAAAACAATTTCTTCAGTAAACTGTAAGTCGTCCCATACTGACGAGGCACTCAAGTGTGTTACTATCATTTCAAAATTCACCTTTCTCACTGCAAGCCCCTTTTTTTCTGATGTCTGTACTGTTTAGTCATTATATAGTCTGGGTGGTTTGGCTTCCAGGATCTACTTTATGATTCCATCGCTGAACATCGACTCATATGCTGCAGTCTTATGAAGTGTGTCCATAAGCCCCGCCCTAAACTACCTGATATCTTCTCTCCTCTGGCTCTATGGCTGCTCTGTCAGGCCTCTCATCATGGTGATGCCTCTGTATTTTCCCAGAGCAACCCCCCCTCCACCTCCGCCCCCCCAAGAAAACTGAACAAACAGTTTAGTGATAAAATCTGCCTTAACTTTGCATTTAAAGTTATTTTGTAGCTCAAATCTTTAATAACTAACAATGAAGCATGTTTGTGTCGGTGTTTCTTTGTGTGAGTTTGGTGTCTGTGTGCTGATGAGTGGATTCGTGTCACTGTGTTTTGGAGAACATGCTTTCTCTGATCTCTGGTGACATCATCATGTCTGTCTCTGTGGCGACACAGTACAGTTGTTGCTAAGTAACGGGGTTAGGGGGAGAGAAAAGATGCTCCCCTCACTCATTTTCCACACAAGTGAGCACACACACACGCACACCGACTTTTTTTTTTTCTTTTGCCTTCTCCATCGGCGTTGGAGGACCTTCATGTGTGCCTGCCAACCAAACGCAGACATCTCTTCTTTAACTTGGCTCTACCACCTCATCCTCCATTCTCCCCTCAACTCGATACGTGACGAACAAGCGAGTCAATAATGTTGAACTCAAAGTTGTACAAGATGAACCCAGACAGACAGACAGACAGACAGACAGACAGACAGACATGCAGCTCCTCAGACGTACAGCACAGGGCTGTCATGGTAGACGTCGAGTTTAAACAAGTGACAATGTACCTGACAGCACAGAAACGGATTCGCGCCCCAAAAAAAGAAAATAAAAAACTTGTACATGATCCATGAATAACAGAACATTTAGATGTGTGTTTCAGAGGCTGATGGAACGACTGAAAGGATGAGCTTTGTTTGAATGTACGGCTAAGTACTTTGTTTGATGAAAAATTAGCAATAACTGTAGGAGCAAAACAAGAGTTTTGTGTTTTTGATGGGATTTAGCTCCAGGCTTTGACTGGGCCGTGATGCACTTCGATCAAAACCTTGACGTTTTAGCTCCCACCAGAGTTGTGGATCTGTGGAGCTAGTTAGCTTGGGCTGCTGTATTTGTATCACCATTAAATTACCTACAGGACTGTATCTACTAATTAGGTGAATTCTGATAGAAGCTAATTGCGATGGATATTTTTTAGAAGTACTATGTTTTTCTTTAACTTTGAAATTATGAACTACTGTTAATTGGACTAACACACAAACCTCAGATAAAATATATTAACTACATTTTGTGGCTGCAACAAGACAAAAAGTGGAAAAGTTTGCTTTTCCTTCTGTACGAGAAGACATGTCACAGATCATTAACTCCATGTTGCCAGAAGCAAACGAACAAGTGAAAAAAAAAATACATAAACTACTCCACGGAAATAATAAATGCTCAGTTCTCTCGCAAATTATCACACGGTCTTATTGAATTAGCAGTTTTTTTTTTTTTAGTCTTTTCAATTTGTAAAAATAAATTGCAGTCAGATTTCACTAATTCAAAAATGATTTATTCTCCCCTTCCCCTCTTTTCAGTTTCAAAGCTATTAGCGGGATCTTTGATTGAGATTAACAGAGGCCTGAAATCAATGAAAGATAATTAAAAAGCTTTTGTGAAGGGCAGACGCTCGGTTCAGTGAGTAGGTGTGTGTTTGAGACAGAATGTGGGAGACAAATTAAGGAGCACTACACTGCATGGCACAATTAACAGATTCGAATCCAAACATGGAAAGCGGTAACGTCCTACGCCTAAATAGGTCAGGTATTTACCAAGTAGGGTCTGTTTATGTTTTTTCTATAAACTATAATAATAAACTAACTGTTTGGATTTTTTTTTTTTAAATATTACAGATTCGTAAAGAAAAGTCAGTGGCTCTGATTAGGTCGACAAAGACGGGATAGGAAGTGCAGCTCTGCTCGCCTGTCGCCTCCAACACTGAGAGTGACCGCCACGGTTCCTCCGTTCATCAGACTGATTTACGTGTGTGAGCAGAGAAAATCAGCTTAGGATAAAACGGTTTAAACGTCGTTCTTTTCATTGCGTTGCTTGAACTGTGTCGGCCTGCAGCAGGCCTAGAGCGAGCCGCAGCTGAGGCCATCGGTGATTCAAACTTTATTTCAATAAGTATTTAAGCACAGATGGGCCAGTAATGTGATCTTATTCTGTTTTACATTCCTCTGCTCTCATTCACCTGTATTAAATGTTTCTGAATATTTCCTGTACAATTGTTGAATTGAGTCCATTATCTCAGCTGATAATGCTAACGCTATTAGCTCTGCCAACGCTAAGACGCCAACCACAGTTAGTTTATGCTGTGCTTAACACTCAACTTATTCTGTTTATGCTGTAGTCATAGTAGACAGAAAAGGGGTTTTCAAGACGTGCTAAATACCACATCTGCTACTTTCCGTCTTTGCTAAACTGAACTGCTAATCCCAGGTTTGACATCATCACGTCTGCCACTTGTTTGCCATCCTGCGATTCATAAAGATTATCAAGCCACCATCTTGGTAGTCCATCGTGTCATCCAGTCAGTCGATGTGAGTGCTAGGTTCGTACAACACTGAGAATCGATTGTCCAAAATGTTTGTGATTTTTACTTTTGCAAATCATTTTTAAAACATTACTTTATTAAAATTTGTTTTATTTCCCCCTCAGCGTTGCATTTAAACTGCTTGTTTTAAAGCATTACAGCTGTTATTTATTGTGACCTTTCAGAAACATACTTTGGTTCTTAAACATACATATTTTCACTGAACTGTGACATCACTGTATCGTCTTATTAGACATTTTTTACAGGTAAAAAAAAATTATTATTATTATTATTATTATTATTATTTCATTTTCACTTGTCAGCTTAGTTGAATGTTGCTAGTCCAGTTAAAGAGTTTGTTTACTAAAGTATTTTACCTGGAAGTATTTCGTTAAATGTTTACATTTTGGAGAGAAGTTGTTTGTGTTTATTCCCCATTTGATGTTTGAGAACATCAATGTTCAAATTTACTCCATCTAGTCTACAATGCCACACAGAGGATTTTCTGCTATTGATTTCTCATAATCAGGTGGTGCAGGTGCCTGACTTGGTAATTTTGATCTAAATTACTAACTTTGTTAACATTTTTAGCCTTTGGCACTTATTAATAACCAAACCAAACCTATTGCTGTACAACATCAGGAACACTAAGCTGAGTACCAGATATTTAAAATGAATAGACTTAAAATATTAGGGCTCTAAAATGTGATCAACATCATACATTTGATGACTCCAATGTGTGCATTAGTGTGGAAAAACAGAAGAGCTGTGGACCGAGGACATGGGGTATTTTTTTTTATGACCAAATAAATTAGTTATATTTCCACTGGGATGCTGCTTGGTGAATCATCCCCTCGCTACAAGGAAATAGCTGAAATATAGCACTATGTGTTGCTCAGGGTGGAGAGTCAGAGAGAGACGGCACACTGAGGCAGCGCTGGGGTAATGAGGGAGCTTCCACCAAATGACAAATTTGTCAGACAAATAAAGGGGAAAAAGAAAAAAGGGGTCTGTGACACGGAGAGAGAAAGAGAGAGAGAGTGGGTGGTTCAGATGGCCAGAACTAATTAGTGAGGAGAATTACAAATATATCTACACATGCAAATGTCCTCTCCTTACTCTTTCACGCACAGCTACAAAGTAGAGTAGCTTCCAGGCACAGCCTTGGGTCAGTTCATGCAACACAAAGGTGGCAGCTGACCTTGTGTCCCACGTGCAGAAACTTTTTCATGACCCTGCGGCCAAGCCAAAACATTAGGGATGCATTTTGCATAATTCATAGAGGTGTACAGAAAAATTAGACGTGTTATGTGTTTTCGTCGGACTCCCAGCCCAAAAATAAAGTCCTGGTGCAAATCAAAAATGGAGAATTAACAACTCATTACAACCAGAATGACAAAAAAAAAGAACATGGTAAACTAAGAAAGTATATGTATTAGGAAAGGATGCAAACCTTGACGTATTAAGTGGGTTACCGTTCGACGAAAAACGGCGTATCAGGCTCAGCATCAGAGAGTGAAGTGTAAGTCTTGTACTTTGGAACCTTTTTTTAAATTTATTTTATTGCAGGATCATAACAGGGAATTGTGGTACTATTTAATATTGCAAGATGATATTTATTAGGGTAAACATACTGTTTCCCAACTCTTGCCTGTCTTTTCTTTAGTACAATGTCTTTACTTATTCTTTATGGGCTTCAGCATCTCAGCGACTGTAAAACATACATCATGTCAGCAGAGCATTGAGATCAGTGAAACACCATCCAGCAGGCCAATATATATTATTGGCAAGCAGAATTTGCATTCAAGGAACGTTAAATAAAATATCCGACCAAATGTTGCATCCGAGCGGTCCTATGCGATCCCATCATTACAGATATCGACACTGCGATTCAATATATTGCGCACCTCTGGCAGAATGAAAATAGATATTCCTCCAGTGTTTCAAGGCTGCATTTGCAAATAATGCAGCTAATCAATATTTCCAACATAGCGGAGTTATTGATTTAACGGTTCAATTAAAGGGGCCAGCGTTGGATTACTGTTGTGTTAATGCAGATGAAAAAAAAAAAGAAAAAAGTGTCATCTTGTTAAAATAAAGTTTAGTAAATGACAGTTTTCTGCTCGGTGTGAGAAAACCAACAAACTCGTATTGATTGTGTTTGAGGAGCAGCAGCTGTGCTGCACTGCGCTCTCTTCCAGGTTGGCTTTCATCAGAGCAACAAATCACACCGACTATCCCACAAAATTGGACAGACTCTTGACCAGACACTGACAGGAAGAAACAACCCAGCATTTTTCCCCTCCCCTCCCTCAATCCGTCTTGCACCTTCTGTCAGTCTCATTCAGGAGAAACTGCACATTATTCGGGAGAGTAGGAAGCCCGGTATGAGTCTGTGAGAGTTAGAGTGTGTGCAAGTCTGTGTCTAGTTATTATTTTATTATCTCTCAATGGCCCCAAGATTCTCTCCTGCCAGAGCAGAAATTTAGATACATTGCATCAGACGCTGCTGCTGTGTGAGCGACTCACCAGCCGTTTAATGATCCTCAGAGCCGTGCGTTGGACTCGGGGGTTCTCGGAGTTCACGTGAGCGCGCAGGAGATGGGAGAAGCTCTGTAAACACGAAGGCGACAAGCAGTCCTGGCCCTCTCCGCCGTACAGCTGTACCAGTAAGGACAGACACTGAATGGATTCCTCCCACACTTCCTGGTTTTCAGTGGACAGCTGGAGAGACGATGGAAACACACAAAAACCACAGTTCAATTCGTGTTAACGCTAGAATTAGCTGAATTTTAAAGATTATTTACTTTTTTTTTTAGCGACCGATGTTTACGACACACTGTGTTGTGTGTGTAGAGAAACTTTATGAGCTTAAACCTGGAGTTTACAGGGCATTTTTGATTCCTAAAAGCTTTTTTAGCACGGAGCAGGCAAAACGGATGTTTCCTCCTAAATAGACCAACTACAGAGCCTCGTGAAAGTGTGACAAACTGTATTTACATCGACACTACATTATTAAGAAAGAACACAGGAACTCTAAATAAAATACACAGAGGTTTAGGTGGCATCATGGTGACGTTTTGCTGCTTCAGGACTTGGATGATCGTAATTGCTGGAACCGTGAATTCTCCTTTCTCGCCAGAACACCCTGAAGAAGAATGGTTGGGGTATCAATTTGTAACCTGCATTCAGCCAAAATGAAACGATTAAACTTTCTACATTAACAAAAGGTTTACCGGTGTCTAAAGCTACCCGTTTTGGCAGTTTTAGTGATGTTTCACTGCTATTGACAGCGTTTCGCTCACTCACTAATCTTTCAAAGGGCAAAGGGGCTGAGCAGAGGTCGAGAGTGTGTTGGCTGCTCCATCAACCCTCTAATGTGTTCATTGTGTCCCTGGAGACGCCCCTCTTTTCTGGGCCCCCAAGTTCCTTTCTTTCTGCTCTCTCCACAATGCCATCGACTTTCCAGGGTGACTTACAGCATCCTCCGTTCTGCGTGGATTCTTTCTTCTGTCTCACAGGCAGTTTATTTCATTTTTATTTGAGCTGAAAGGCACATAACACACTCAGAATAAAAAGTCAACACCAACAAAATGGAATGCATGAATTAATCTCCTTTTTTTTTTAACAGTGCATTGTTGACTCGTCTTGTTTTCATCATCTGCTACACGATCCACTGCGCCATCATTCCAGAGAACATTTAATTCAGTGGCCGCCCTCAGAAGAAGATGGGAAACATATCAATATTTCGTTTTGTTAAGTTTGTTTAAGTGTGTATTCAGTGCTTGTGGTTGCTCTCTGAACCATTTACATTTCATAAAAGTAAAGATGACAGTTCTTTCTTCTTGTGAGGCAACCCTGTCTTCACCAAACTCTGCCTAGCTTTGAGGGCTATTTAAATCTAAATGTCAAAGGTGATAAGAACAGGTTGCAATTACATTTAAAGAATTTGAATTTTGGTAGTTTATTTTAGATTTTGTGATACTAAATTTAATCTGAACTCTATTAACAGTTTGCACTGAGACTTTGAAGCCACATGAAGGAATGGGAGCGTTATCTACGGCACATTTGATGGACAGCAGAGAAAATAGAACCAGAATGTGAGAATGTTTAAGAGGCTCCTTTGGTTAAATGTTCAAAATTTCTTTCCAAAAAACAAAAAAGGCAAAAATGTACTCCATACTTATCTTCCTGTTTGTGAGATTTCTATAACTATAACAATCATCAGTGGTCAAATGTAAGCTAAATATGCACGGCCATCTTGCTTTTCCTTCATTCTACACACTGTTTATGTTACCTGCTCATCTCTTCTGCTCAAGGCAGGGACAGCATTGTTTCATATTATGCGGTATCTGGTAAAGGTTTTCGTATCTCCTGAAATTTCTAAATCTTCTCACATTTCATCCACAACCAACAATGTTTTTTCTTTGGGTGTCATGTAAAAGGTGGCGTTGCAGGCCAAACAGGAGCGATGTGTAACGCTACAAGGAAATGTTTGGTGTTCGGTTCTGAGCTGTGGAAACTTGATGCTTTAAAGGTGTTCATCACTGCAGGTTTCACCAACTCAAAATTAAATTTTTTTGTACGGCCGTTTTAAAATCATCATGAAGGAAATTTAAGACAAGTCTCAAGGCCAAAATGTACTATAGAAAATTGCATATTTTATACAGAAGAGCCAAGCTTGATTCACAGAATACACATAAAAACGTTCCGGTTGGCAGGAGAAGTGAGACAGTGGCAAAGATGAACCACATCTGGCCAGCTGGCGATAAATTTACACTTTCCAATGATGGGCATAAAAAAACTAGCTAGCTAGCAAGGGTTTTCTGTCGGCTAGTTAGCGGTAGCCTCCTCTGCTTCACGTCACAGATGTCTGACAGAAAAGTCCCACAAAAAAAATAAACTACATATATAGTAATCAATAGACCTGCCAGGGCAAAATTTAAGACCTGTGAATAACTTATTTAAGGCTGATTTACATATTTTTCAGTGAATTTAAGACGTTTTAAGGCCTTCATTTTACATGCATAAATAAGACTTTTTAAGGGTGCGGGGACTCCCTGCATCAGTGAGTTGCATTTTGCGATCTCTCATTAATCTTCAGAGATAGGGCGTTTACACATCCAGAGTCATGGAGGCGAAGTCAAGGCACCATCTCACAGATGACTGTGGAGATGTAATTTGTTTTGAGGGTGGCTGTTAAACTGCAGCTCTTTAAGCTCCGTGTGGATGTGTGCAGAGGCTTTCTCAACATCAGGAAGACCAAGAAACACCACACAAAAGTTAGGGATAAAGTTGCAGAGAGGGTTGAAGCTTTTAAGATCTGTCTCAAGTCATCATCTGAACATGGAAAAAGTATTTCACAACAGCAAAAAAAAGAACAACAACAACAAAAAAAACCCCCCACAGACACAGCTAACCCACAATAACCCACAGGTTGGGCAAGAAGAGCATTAACCAGAGAAGAAGAAAAGTGGGACATGGTAACTTGGGAGGAGCTGCAGAGACTCAAAGCTCAGGTGGGAGATTCTCTTGACTGAACAAGTATTACTGATAGAACGGTTTGGATCAAAGAATATGGATATATCGGAATGGTGCAGTTAAAGTTCAGATCAGAAACTGAACAAGAGTCCAATGTCAAAGTTCGCAGACAATCTGAGGTGGAGCCATTTTCAAAAGAATAATGTGGAAACGTTCAGTGTAGATGTGTTAAATTGGTGGAAACATAGCACAAAAAAAAAAACAACGCTACCAAGATTATATGTAAGTTAAATTAGTCTTGTAAAGTACTGACTAAGGAATGCCGAATACCAAAGCACAACACACTTGCCGTATTTTCTTTTTTTTTCCTCCAAACTTAAAAAAAAAAACAAAAAAAAAACATTAATCATTTTCCTTCCACTCTGGAATCCTGCACCGCTTTGTGCGAGTCCATCACACAAAACACCAATGAAACACAGTTTGTGGCTGGCAAAGTTCTTCGGACGTGAAAACTTTCGCCACGCAGTGCGAATAATCCAGAGACGTACACAAACACGCTGGGAGAAAATGTATCAGCACAAACACAAAAAGGCTGCGAGTGTAAGGTCTCACCATGTGAATGAGGTGAGTGCTGAGTTGGCTCAAGGGTCTGTTGGCTACGAGCAGTTTCTCTGCTGCCTCCGTTTCTGCTGCTGAACAAGATAGCCTCTGGCTCTATACACACGCACACACACACACGCACACGCGCGCACTTTAAATCATTTATAGAGATTTGACAGTCAATAATGATTTATCCAGAGACTTGTCAAGACTTATTCTGACAGTCTGACACAGAAAGACGATGTGATAGACTAAGAAAGGAAATAGTTTACCTGCGTGACGTTACTGCCGCCGTTCCTTAACGAGACGCTCAGGACAACATCGACTGAACACTTTTCTTTGCCACACCAAGTATTTTTAGTGTGCCACAAAGAATTAACCTTCTCGTATTCTGTTTTTTTTTCTTCTTTTGTTTCCCCTTCATCATTAGCGTCCCGGTAATACAGTTTGGCTTATTTTAGTTCAGTCCATGCCTGCAGTGAAACTTCAGGCCAATTAGTAGTGGAATAAGATGATTAATAGTGGCGTACATCCTCTTTCTCCACCAAAGTCACTGCTGTTCTGGGTTGGGGGGTTTTTTTTCTCCCACCTCTGTGCTGAAATATCTGACATACTCTCTCTTGACAAACTGCGAAACAGTTTAGGAAGAGCGGCCGAGTCACGTCCGCTTCCCTTATCGGACCTTATTACCCAAAAGAATTTGGTTTAGGCAGAATTTTTCTTTTTTAATGAGCTTTGCATTTATGGTGGAATTGATTTCTGCTGCACATTTTCTTTGTTCCTTTTTTCCATCTCCATCTCTCTTTCCATGCTTCCTCTTCTCCCCTCTTTCCTCTCTGTCCTCTCTTTCACCCAGTCTTTTACCCTCTTTCCACTTTAGTCCCCTCCACCCCCTTGTCCAGGCATTAATATGTATGCACTGGGCTGGGGTGCACAGTATGGGGAGATGGGGGCTGGTTTGTGTGTATGCGTGTGTCTGTCTATATAGTGAGGCAAGCTGAGGACAAAGCCAGCGGTGATAATGAGGCCGCAGGGACATAGCCAGACAGGCCCCTCAGTATATGCCTGTGTGTGTGTGTGTATGCGTGTGTGTGTGTGTGTCCCAGGGACCTCATGCACTTTCTCCTGAGTCTACAACTTCAATATTGCAGTTGCTTAAACCTGCTAGCTTCTACCTTGTACATCAATGGACACACACTCAAACACACACATGCACTCGCCTTTGGGGGAAAAGACAGAAGGACAACATTTTCAGGTAGATGACTTTGTGATTTTTGTCGGCCGATGTGGGCTCACTGGAGATGAAGAGGCCAAGTATCGGTAAAAAAAATTAAAATAAAAAAAAAGGGTGGAAAATGAAGTACCTTGCAAAAGTATTCACAGCTCTTTAACTTTTTTACAAACTTAAATGTTTTAGACCAACATCAAGTACTGCACAATTGTGAAGTGGACAGAAAACATTAGTTTTTTTCTTTTTCTTTTCTTTTTTTTTTACAAATAAAAGTCTAAGCATCCATTTGAATTCAACCCTCCTGAGTGTAGAAACACTTTTCACTGCATTTACAGCTGCAAGTCATTTCAATTAGGTGCCTTTCAGATTTTCATATCTATAAACTTCAGATTTTTATAAGTCTCTGCAAAACTACATCAAGCTCCATCAGACTGGATGGATAACAACTGTACACATCAATTTTCTTTTCTTGCCACAGTTTCTCATTTCAGTTCCGGTCAGGACTTTGACTGGGCCATTCTTACGCATTAAAATGCTTTGTCTGAACAAACTGCAAAATATGTAGGGTCACTTTCCCGTTGGAAAGGGATTTTCAGCACTACTGTCAAGTCTTTTAGAGACTCTTTTTCCCCACAAATGTTTGGTAATTAACCATCACATACCTGAAGCAGTGTAGTTTTGCCTCATCAGAGCAGAACACCTTCTTCAATGTATGTGGTGTGTCTCCTCTACATGGTTTGTGGCAAACTGCTTGCATGACTTCTTGATTATTGTTTCGACATCTGAAGAAAGTTTGCTCCACTGAATTTTATTTATGGGTATTAGTGTAAAGGGGATTACAAATTTTACTGGAAATAAAAAATTAAACCCACATATTCTTTTCTATCTACTTCAAAACTGTACTTCTTTGAGCCCGTCTATTATATAAATTGTATAAATACATTGAAGTTTCTGGTTAAAATGCAACAAAACATGAGACTATTTTTGCAAGGTGATGTACAGCTTATAAGCGGAAATGTAACAAGTTACATGAAATTATCTCATATAAGGAAAAAAAAAATGCATATTTATATATTGTGTCCTTCATATAATTCTATAGTAAAGATCGGCAGGGTTTTGTTCATTTGAGTAGTCGTACCTGCAGTGCAGTTCGCACAACACCTGATGTTTGCTTTAGGACGTTGTGCAGCAGTTCCAGGAGAGCTTGCAGGACGACCAGGCTGATCTTCCTTCCAGCATGCTTTTCTCCATCAAGGTAAACCTGCGCAGCTTCCGAGAGAGTGCTCACCAACACCTCCACCAGCTCTGTGGAGCAGAAAATGCTTCCAAGTCAGGGCTGAATCTGACTTTCATATTTGTTGGACCAGGAAAACCTCTAAAGATTTCAAACTCACATAAAGTTACTACTCAGGTTAAGGCTACACAGTCAAAATGAATGACGTTTTGCTATTAAGATAGTCACATTTTTTTCTCTCTGCCAAACTTGGTCATGACTAGAATCACAATTTTTATTTAATGTGTGTATATGCTAGTGTGTCTAAAAAAACAAAAAAGTGCAATATTTGTTGCCAGTCATCTCAGAAAGTGAAACCCGTACAAAAAAAAAAAAAAAAAAAATCACATGTAAGAGTGATATAATCCAGGCCCTTTGTTCTAAATTTAATGGTGGGAGCTTACAGATCATGTCTCAGAAAATTAGAATACTGTGACAACAGTTCTTATTGAAAATTGAGTGGAAGGAAGAAGTGTGGTAATAGGGAGAACCGCAGGTTTAGTGAAACCCATTCCAGAAGAGCCGCCATAGACAGACAAATACCAGACATGGGCTACAGATGTCACATTCGGCATGTCAAGCCTCTCCTGAACCAGAGACAACATCAGAGGCATCTTACCTGAACTAATGAGAAAAGGTATCGGACTGTTTTGGGTGTTCTGGGACCTTCAAGTCAGCTGCCAGGCTTGATTGGTTTTTATACTTGGCCTTTACACTGTTTTGTAATGGTTATGAGTAAACAAAGTTCAAGGAATAAAAAGAAAAAGCGCTTTCAGTTGCAATATTCTCCTCAAGAGGATGAAGTCTGAATTTAATATTAGACATAAATTCAACCCAACAACTTTATGTTGCACTAAAGAAAAAGGTATCACCTTCTGGTAAAACAGTCCATTTATTGTTCAGACATGAACCACAACTAAAACAAACTTAATTAATGGGATTATTAAAATAATAACACAATCTACTTCTCTTTCTCCCTTTAAAATAGCTCAAGGCACAGAGACTGACCAATATATATAATATGATCCAGCTAACCTTAATTACTTTCACCACACACAGACTCACCATCCATTGCTCATTATATTTGACAGAACATACCTCCCCTTTTGAAGTAAGTTTAACAAGCTGTTATGAGCCTCCAGAGATGTTGCAGGCAACCACAACCGAGAACGCCTAAACAGAAATGTCTGCAAATACAAGCTGAAACACGAGTCACGGATCCCAATGAGTGCAGCTTTATAGTAAGTCCACACCTCTAGCTCTTCTTTTCTGTTTCTCCGGAAAAAGAAAACAAACAGATGCCCTTAAACCAATTAATATATTAAATCCATCTTCTCAATGATAAAAACTCATCCGGTTTTCTTTTTTTAGTTCAAGTAGATCTTTAGTTAAAAAGCAGATGATGCTCGATTTCGGTTAGTGTAACCAACATTGCAGGCTCTAGAAAGATCAGTCAGATGCACTGTTACTCTGCCAAATTGCCAAATTATTTTGCTGGACGGCACTGGGCTGTTCAAATCAAATAATTTAAAAAAAACTCTGCAGTTATGTTTGAAATATATCTAATAAAGTGGGGAAAAACTGCAAGTAAAGTTTTGAAACTAGAGCCCGAAAACAAGGTTGGTCAAATATTTTTCCTGTAGATTAAAAGAAAAATAAAGTACATAGAGAATCGCTCAAATAGTTGCTTTTGGGAGATTTGGGGGTTGCAATGGTGGAAGCTGCCAAGTTTAGGCATATGAGGGAGGGACAGCAACAAAGCAAAAAAAACAAATAGTCATAGAATTTCACTTAGATTTTATAACTACGGTTTTGTCTTTATCATATGTTAAGTTTTGTCATGTTTTTCAGAATGTTATGGATGTTCAAGCACCTAATCTGGAGGCAATCAGCTACAGATGAACTACAAAAACAATAAAAAGCAAAGTAATATGGAATATTTCAGTAGTGGCATGAACAGCACTTGAAATAAAATAGATATCTAATTTAAAACAATAACATAGTTTTGGTATTTCTGCTCAAGACTATTGCTAACAATAACAATAATATCGCTTCTGCCTAATAATGGTACTTAATATCATTAGGGTAATTATGACTTGAGTTCAGGCTAGCACAACAAACCCACGTCATGACAACGTCTGAATACACAGCAATTTAGAAGTGTCACAGCAGAAAACCTAGCTCGATCAATGTTTGTGCAATACAACATTTAGCATTTATCTCATTAAGACACTTGGTCATTTTAAAGGGTATTTAAAAACATATATATAAATAAATGATGATAACAGTAAGCAGTTACCTTGCAGTGATCTATTTTAGTATTTTGTCATCATCCAAGTTAAAAATAGACATTGTGCAAAAGCTTAGCAGAGTTATCTATTTATAAACTGTATTTAAAACAGTTCTGTTGGGAAACGACACACTGAAATGCTCAGAGCACCAGAGGAGCGAAGAGGAAAACTCATCCGACTCACGAATGGCCAATAAAAACCATTTTAGCTCATGGTAGTTGTAATTAAAGTAATAAAAACACATTGCATATAAATGAATGATTAAAACAAGTTTAACGCTTAATTATTAATTAACATCCTTTCGATATAAAATACATAAATTCCTAGTATTTTTAGTTAAAGCTTGGGAGTAAATGGGTAACTCCTGAGCTCAGTCCAGTCTGACTCAGATAAACAAACTTCCATGTCTGATTATTCTGACATTTAATGACTTTGGTAAACCTAATTCACCTAAAACAGAAAAAAGAAGAAGTTTAGTTTCACTGACTACCAAGAGAGAGAGAAAAAAAATTGTCATTGTGTCTTCAACTTGGAGAACAACCATACCATCGATTTCCACTATGAATAAATGTCAATTCAGTTCATCTCTGTAAGCCTTGCTATTAGGAAAACATTAATATGGAAGACAGATGTTGGTGTAGAAATTATGCTAAAGAGCAAAATGATCGATTTCACATATATGTGGGAGTTTGCTGGGACACCATTTGGGAAATGACCTGAAACAAATTTTGAATGACTTATTGATGCAAATCGCATCGACATTAAGCAGCGCATGCACTGAAGCAGTTTGCTAAGATGCCAAAAATAAAATAAAATAAAATAAAATGCAAGAAAGAAAGAAGAAGAAAAAAAATATATACCATCCATATAAGCAGAGAGGAATGGTTTGTGAAGTGTTTATTTTTCTATAATCAAAGATGAAGCTGTGTCATGTTTTGTCCAAATCTCAACCCTGGACCGAGCTCAAAGACATCTCGGCACATTAAGCACTTCTGAACTGTTGGACTGAATTTCTGATGTTCCCAATGTGTCCATTTCCTTATTAAATCCGTCCGTCTGCTTGTCAGTGTGCCTACAAAACAGGTTTCATATTCCCTCTCAGTGGATAAGCCCTAGGCTTCGTATCTTTATTTAATCAGATTACAGCCTAGACGGTTTCCGTCAATCTGCCGCGCGCGCCCAAATTAAAACCGAGCAATCTTTGAGCGTGCACATGAGAGCAAACTTTATTTTGAAATCACATTTCACTGTGGAATCAGGTTATCTCTCTCCTGCTGGTTCTCTTCATCGCTGTCGCTCGTTTTTAACCTCCCAATTTTCTCCTCTATAATCCCATCCCCTTCCCAAGTGTCTCTGACCCAAATGTAGGCCTGTTTATCCCATTCTTCCTCCCATCAACCTTTCTGCAACCATTTTTACTTCCCCTATTGGTGTTTTTGGCTCCCTTGTCATATTCCCTCCCTCCTGTTCTTTTTTGCCATCTTTTTTTTTCCTTTTTCCCTTTTTCTTGTTCCCTTCTTCTGTCCTATCTCTGTCTTCATTCCCCAGGGGGTATTATCTCAGTCAGAGGCAAATCTGCCCAATTATAAACCTCATCTCCTCTCTCTCTCTGTTACACACACACAGATGCTGGGTTCTTCTGAATCCTCTGCTCCACACACACACACACACACTCACACACACACACACACATCTTCTCTCAGCCT
Source organism: Poecilia latipinna (assembly GCF_001443285.1). Lineage (NCBI taxonomy): Eukaryota > Metazoa > Chordata > Actinopteri > Cyprinodontiformes > Poeciliidae > Poecilia > Poecilia latipinna. Next base: position 271,412 of record NW_015113044.1, read on the forward strand.
CACACGTACACGGAGGAATACACACAGACACGTTTGCACGAGCACACAAAAACCCACTACCTTGTTTTGCTCTTCTTCACTGTCTATTTCATTGTCTAACAACACATACACACACAGACTTGCAAACCACAGCTACCCTCCTCTCTCTCTCCCTCACTCTCTCTCTGTCACACCTTAAAAAGCCAATTATTCACGCTTCTTCCCTTTTTGCTTTCCTCTCCTCTCCCCTTTCCCCTGTTCTCTCCCATCACTACACCGATCTGCAGAGAGCGACTCCCAAAACAACGGAGAGAGGAGAAGAAGGGCCAAAAATAGGTGACGAGGGATGTGTAAAACTGAAAACAGACAAAACAGAAGACGATGAGATGATGGGAGGGAAAGGGGGGCAGTGGTGGTAGAGGGGGTGGGGGGGTGGGGGTAAAATAGGCGCTGATTAGTTTGGAAAAGTGCGGGACAGTCAAAAACAAAACAGAAAGGACATGAGAGGAATGAAGAAGCAGTAAAGAAGTGGAGATGGTGTTAATTGCCAGGCCAGTGTTAGTGCTGGGTTGACAGTTTCCTGTTGGTAGGGGGGCTGATTGGATGATAATGATGCTGACTAGTGAACTGCTGCACTGCTGACCCAATGGAAACAGAAGAAGAGATGCTGGCTATGAGCTCACCGAGGAAAAGATGGAGAGATGCACACTGAGTCAGTGAAAGGGACGTGGAGACAAATTAGCACGGGTTTCCAGGGAAGCATTAGAGAGTTGCATTTTATGGCCACTGAACAATACAGTTGTGTTCTGCAAACTTCTGTTCTTACTGTCGTTTCCCCTAGTTTGAATTCTTGTGTGCATCTATGCACGTTCAAGATTTGTGTATAAATATTTGTTAGTTTTTTGAATCTATAGTTAAACGTGTAATTGCAATTGTGCAAGAATGACCCAATGTTAAAGAAAGTACTAACCTGTATGTGAGAGTAAAAATGTTTTTTATTACCTTCAACACCACAGCTTCAGCGGACGACAAAACTGCCACATCTTTCTGATGTGAAACAATGACACCCAGATTTCTAAGCTTCCAACTTTAATGTGACGCCTTTCCAGTACAATTCAACTTAAAAATAAAGAAAGGTAAATTTTAGAACATAAAAATACACAATGACCTGGTTGCATGGGCTTAAACTAATACTTGTTGGATTAAAATATGAGCAGTTCTAAATACCAGGCAGTTGTGACCTGAAACCTTCGGGTGTTTGGGAAAAGGGAGTTTAGTTTTTCAGCAACACAGCGAGTCCAATCACACATCAACAGAAGAACGGCTTCACCAGAAGAAAATGCAGCTTTTGAGGTAATCAATTGAGTGTGAGCAGAAAATGATCTGAAACGGGTTGTGGATAAGAAAAGTCTTCAAGATTTTGAGAAGTTTTGCCAGGTGGAATTGGCAGATATAAGTCAAGATGCCGATCATTTCTTTTTGTCATCAAAAAAAAAATTAAAATGAAGATACTTTATCAGTGTTAGCTTGACATACACATTTAGACAACCAGGTTATTGTTACTGCTTTTATGATTATTATTATTTATTTTTTTTTTTTTCAAAAATGAATTTGTTTGATTTTCAGTTGAACTTTACAGGATATATGCGACATTGCAGGTGGACAATCTTTTTTAAATGGTCTCAATTTTTACGTCACAAAATGCTGATATTTTAAGAACGATTTGTCAACTTTAAGATTCGCCGTCCTCTCAGGTCTCATTCTCTAATTTGCTTCCTCCGCTGAGCGAACAAAACATTAAAATGGCACAAACAGAAGAGGAAATGGGTGCAGAGTGTGCACTCACTGTACCTTGCTGATGTTGCTGCTGGTGACTCTTCACTGTGTCTCCGCTGAGATTACACAGCAGGACGACTGCGCTCTGGACTGTTCCACTGGTGACACTGTTGGCCTTCACAAAAGTTGGACGCAAGGTCAGCTTTCACTTTTACTCATGTTATCAACCAAAAGTTCAAGTTTTACATCTCTACTTTTAGCCAGAAAATATCTAACAACAACTGTGAAGAAGTAAGAAATGGAAAAAAGGAAGGATATGGACTTTAAACTTTATTTATGCCTTCTCGGTATAGGCACAGTTTATGAAAACACAGAAAAAGAAAAAAAAAACCTTCTGCAGGGTGATAGTGATTCATTTCACATTTGATTTGACACCAAATCAAACGCACTATAATCTGACAACGGTTTTGCCACTGTCGACCAAAAATCTTACATCTCCACTTTAATTTTTTTTTTTTTTTTCTGCCATGAGCCTAACATAACCTAACGCTCCTTTAAAATTGATTAACAAATTTACCTCAATGGGCTGGGGTGATCGGCAATGACTTTTTTAGACACAGGTTTGAGTTTTAACTTCTCGACAGTCTGAAGCATCGGTGAAGCTCGGCTTTAATTCAAGTGCTGCCTTATGCAGACACAGCTGTCAGCGCCATCCCAGAAAATAGTCCCATCCTAATGATCTTTTTTGTTCTCATCACAGACTGTGTGCTCGTGCACTCAGGCAGATTTGCTGTGACACTTCTATTGATAGAAGCATGGGAAATGAAAAGCAGCCGTGTTCTCTCTGGGAAGAATACCAGATGTCACATTTTGCACAAACTGATCCTTGGCGGGCAAAACTAGAACTAAAAGGTTCAATTATGTATTTCTTCTAGAAGTACTGGAGAATAGTAATATGAGATAATTGTTTATTTTAAGAAGAAACAATGTTTCGAACTGCAGCTTTTGCCTTCCTCATACTGCCATCTCCTGAATGCCTCCTTCTCCTTTACTTCTACCCTTGCTCCTTCCAGCTAACACTTTCACCTGCTAATAGGATCTGCAGTCCTTACTTTTACAGCTTTTTCCCATTTCTCCTTCTTCCTCCTGCCCCCGTTTCAGCATTTGATCCTTTTAAAGATATGCCAGCTCTGCCTCCAGGGTCTGCGTACATCAGTGTGATCTGTGTACGGGCTGCTAAGTCAGGCTGGTACTCATCAGGTGAAGTTGCCTGAGGCTGAAGACAACGGCATCCGTTCACACCTTGGACAAACTGCCTTTCCGTGACGATGCTAAACCTATTTGATTTTTTTTTATGAACTATGAAGGTCACAAAAATACTTTATAGTGAATACAAAAAAAACCCTAAACTGAACAATAACAGTGAGCAAAAAGCAGAGGTTATTTTAATTTGGATCCTCCTAGAAGGCCCTCTAGAAACTCATGTGAAAACAATGTAACTAACAAGAGTCTATTGTAAGCAAATGAATCTAAGCAAAGGCTCAGCGAGCTAACGGTTAACAAGTCCGTTTTAGGCGCCATCCTGAGGTCCTTTTACGTTTGAAGCAGAACTACTTCATCATGTAGACAAATACAATTAAGAGAGCTTCTCTGTGAGAAGTGTGATCAGGAGTGACAGGTGTGCTCCGTCTTGATCAGAGGATTTCAGGCAACATAAATCAATCCATAGGTGAGCAACACAGACAGCTCTAATGGACCCAGACATGAGTGGTTCAGACAGCAGTAAACAATCAGGAGACGAGTTAATCAGGCTGTTGGATAAGAGTGTTTAAAAATTCTGCATCAGCTAGTCACGGTTGTGAAAGCAGCCATGTCGAACGCTCATTATTTAGGATGGGTGTGGATGTGTGAGTGTGTGCGAGGAGGAGGTGGGGGGGACTGTTTCTTGCAGCACAAGTATTTTGCTTAGCTGTAAACAGATTGCCCTATGTTGGGTGGGTGCATTAGAATGTGTGTTAGCAAAAAAGGGTCAGGGGAAATAAATTGTTTACTGGCAACGCTACTATGCTCCAGTGATAACAGGCAAATGGTGTGTGTTTGTGCATGAGGTCTTGTGTTGGGTGTGAAGAGTGGAGTTCATATTCCAAGTCTATTAAGCGTCCCTCCTCCCTCGTGCTGACCTGCCAGTCAATTACACAAGCCCTCTAATAGGTCAACGCCACTCCAACTCATTTGCATAGCGGCTGGATGGAGCGAGCGAGAGAAAGTGCAGAGCAAGACTGAGAGAGGAATAAAAAAAAAAAGAAGAGAGAGAGATGCACTGATAAGGCTTTCCGGTTTTCCACTGAAGTCTGATTCGACAGGTTCGATTTTAACTAATTCAGATTTTTCTTTTAGGCACTATGACACATTAAAGAGGAAAAAATGCCCTGCAGGTTTTTTTTGATAAAGCTAGTAGTTGTGGATCCAAGAGAAAATGAATAAATTAAGAGGATAATCCCCAAATGTGTGTCAAGGCACATGTCCCAAACCTTTATCAGATTTTTTTTATTAAACTCAAAAAAGTCCTTCGAAGTGCATGCTGTTGGTTGAGCTGTTTATAGGCTGAAAATGGCGGGAGCTCCTAGTTTAGATGCATTTAACGAGTTAAGTCTGAAGACGAGGAAACTGGAAGCGCTTCTGGGTTCTTGCTACAGCCTCACATATAGTTGGTGCTGTTTACGATATCCTAGCTACTCGAGTTCATACAAGAGGAATCTTGTTTTCACTGAAAAAGGACAAAGTTACAAACATAATCAAAGTAAGAATGGGTGAAAAAATATTAAAATTACATTAATTTTACATAGAAATTAAAATACTGGCCAATGTGTTGGTCATGCTGCTTGCTTTAAACAAACAACACGTTTACGTAGGTTTTGACCTACCAATCACTGATCAGAGATTTAAAAAAGGGGAAAACTGACTAATTCAAATCCCTAGTTGACTGATTGGGGCATCTCTGTTTAATATAACACACAAGTTTGTTTTATCTGTTGCTTTCTCAGCTGATTTTACGAATAGTTGATTGACAAACATTATTAAACTGTTTCTTACCATAATGAGCTGAAGGACAACTGAGAGGATCCTGCCCTGTTTGATCAACCTGAAAAAGAGAGATAATACCAATACTGAAAGAGCTGTAGACAAACCAAGGTCAAAATTCATTTTATGGATTTTCTACACTACTCACACATGCATGATCTGCACACAAACACAGACTTGCAGACACATAAATGTGGATTGGACTGTTTAATCTTCATTAAGGGCAGAATTAACTCCACCGACGCCTGTCTGACACCAGTGAAACTGAAAAGAGGAGACCTCTCCTCAGTTTCTTAAAGAGCAGAGGTGGCAAGAATAAATGAAATAAGGAAAGGTGCGACAGAGGGATGGAAAGACATGGAACGAGAGTGGAAGAGAAGACGGGGACAATTATATTCTTCAAGGAGAAAGAAGTGCGGGATTATAAAAGAGCAGATTTCAACAGAGAAGACAAAGGGATGATGGGAAAAAAAAGAAAAGAAGGGTTTAAAAGGGGAAAAAGAAAGAAAGTGAATCAACCCCCTTTGAAAGACAAGAGGAATATAGATGAAACGGAAAAAAGGGCAGGAAAGAGATGGCTTTACAATCTCTTCTGTAATTTATCAAGGTTCTTTGATTTACATCTAATTACCATCTGGACAAAGCATCTAAAGTGGTTTAAATAGATGTCTTATTTACATATATGTGCATTTTAAAGCATTAAAGCATTCATGTCGTAATGGGAACAAAGTTAAATCGAAATAGACGGGTGTTAATGCGTTGCCCAGTCATTTATCATCAGTCTAATTATGATCCATCGCTTGTCGAGCAAACAGTCAGACAACCTTTAGGAGCTTCCATTCAAACAAGCTAACTTAATAAAGTGTGCAAACACACCGACACTGGTGAAGATGTTCCAGCTTACAAACGCAAGATTTAAGCCTGATGCATCTGAAAACAACAAACATTTCAAAAGTCTCATCTCAAATTGTTCTTTTTTAAATTAATTACTCATGATATATATATATTTTTATTTTTTATTTATTTATTTACTTTTTACATTCATTTAGCTGTTCTTCCACCTGCCGAACGCTGCTGCAGTCCTATGACCTATTTTTTTATCTTACTTTTTTAGGATCAATAAAATTTTCATGTTTACTGAGAGCGTATTCTCCACACCATTACCCCAAATTCTCAGCCATGTGCAAAACAAACTGAGCTTTATTGAATCAAGCACTTGTTTTTACTGTTATGGCCTAAATTTTTAACTTCAGGGTGTTTCAATACTAGAAACTCGAGGGGAAAGAGTTAGCTCATACTCTGGTTCGTATCTGCTGACTTCTGAATGTGCTGATGTTTTACACAGCATGGAGAAAGTTTAAGAGATGCTGGATTTAGCATCGCTGATGGAAACATTTACTCTCCAACTGCTCCTTTTCTCACTTGTTGAAAACTAAAATTTTCATCCTTTATTGTGATGAAATTCATTGCCTACATCTGTGACTCTAATGTAGATAAGTCGAGCTTATAACAGATGATTAAGCATCTGTAATTGCTGTTGTTTAAGTTCATTCTTTTCAGATGTTTTCCTCAAAGCTGAGCGCTGAGTTAGTTTGTGTGTGTTAGCCTCTGCGCGCGTGTGTGTGTGATTGTGTTTGCTTGTACATGTGATGGATGATCCCCCATTATGGAGCTGACAGTCTGAAAGATGAGAGGACAGACCAGGCCAGCACAACATGATAAACTGGGCCACCTTTAAACTACCAGCCATACATCAATTGACAAAGTGCACAACACCGAACGAACCAGAGCACAACACATGACCTACAACGGAGCAAAAACTGATTAATCAATCCTCATTATGTAAGCCATAAATTAAATTTATCAAATGGTTTTTACAGTGATTTGTATTGTAATGAAGAGAAATACAGGGAAATTAACAATATTTCAAAAATGTTTTTTATGCATTTACTCACGTGGGAGAAAAAATGATCGCCTCTTGGCCAATTCGTACCCCCATTTCGTCCCAACCTACTTTCAACAAACCATGTGATTACATATTTACCAAAACAACTGTGTAATTTAGTAACTTGCGTAAATCTTACGCACAGCTGAGGATAACTGTATACCATTTTCTGTAGCGTTACAACGTAATTCTATTTATTTGTGCTGTGTTTTCCATTATTGATCATGTGACTCTAAAACAACCCAGATTATGACCCCTGATCTAACCATAATAACTGAAACTTAAGTCCTATTTATTACATTTGGGTAAACAGAAAATTAGGCCCAATTTGTACAGAACAACTTATGGGAGACAGAAAGCAAGTAGGCTGACAGTGAAACAACGTAAAGTGCAAAGGTAATGGCGAAATGACCTCCACCCAGGAAAAATACTTTCTATTGCTGTATGTACAGCAGCAAAATTGAGTTTATTGAACAAACTAACAAGGGTAAGATTACACAAATAGCTTGAAATAACGAACATTTTCCTTCTCCAAACTAAATACACAATACTTCTTTTAATGATACATTATAATTGTGTTGTTACAGTCTGCGATAAACGTATTGCGTAGGCACACACCATCTTCTTGCAGCATTCTTGAGGAATCATAACCCACTCCTCATGACCAAAAGGCCCACACATCATTTATATCCTTGGGTTTTCAGGTTGCAAACACATTTTTTTTTTAATCCCAGCAGAAATTTTCAGTAAAATTCAAAACACGTGATTGGGACGGCTTCAATACGGCTGTATCTCTCAGCTCTTTTGATGGAGTAGATCCTCCTCTTTGTGTGCAGGTACAAAGTTATGTTTCCGCTTTCCTAATTTTCTTTTTCCTATTTTTTTCAGCTCAGTCAAAGTTGGATATAGTATGAACTTTTCTGTAGAAACTGAAGCCTCCTTGGCTACTACCACCAGGTTTTTCTCAAGGTCTTCTTAGGCTGAGGGGTTCTGTCAACTTGCCTCCTCAGGAATCTGGTGGCAGGTCGTCTTTCTGCCAGGTCCAGGTGCTGTGATCCATGTCAATCTAGCTTTAATCAAGTCATCTATGCGTCCAACTGAATCTTTCACAACAATTAAAGGCTTTGCTATCTTTTTTTTGTATCATTTGTTTGTTTGTCAAAGGCAGTTATCTCTGGGACAATAGTCTGGATTTAGCCATATTTCTTACATGTGATATTAATAGCCCCGGTACTAAAGGATTTCTATGAAAGGCTCACTAATCATGGCTCTGTTCGGGTGTACCTGAAAACACACCTCATTTGCATATGCATGTTTTTTTAGCGGGGTGGAATAATTTTGAGATTGCGGCATTCTGATCAAAAGCACCATTTGGTGTTTGATTTATATAAAATCCTTGTAAAAATTTTTTTCTTTATTTAAACTTTTCTTGTGTACTATTTGCACAAACAAGTTAAAATTTTGCATTGGGGATTGGAGTCATTTTTATAGCAATTGTGTGTGCATAACATATCTATACGCAGTCCCATAAGAAAATGTGTTATTTGGAAAGCTAGCTACAACACATAAACACACATTTCCCACAGAAGCAGACATTTAAGAACATTAAACATTGATGGGAAAACACAGTTGCAACCCCACAGGAAGAGGTCTTTGGCTAAAGGTCATAGTAAATGTAGTTGTTTGAAGGTGTCTGGACTGTGATAATGAAGAGAGAGACAGCAGGCTCCCTTCCCAACGTTAATGTCCCCAATTTACCATCTAATTACCACTCGGCTGGCTTCATAGCCACACTTATCTAACCAAGACCCAGGCAATTTAATTTCTGATTGTAAAACCGAAGCGATGGAGGGAAAGTTGTGGAGTGAGGGCAAAGGGAAAGAGCGAAATGTGGAACGATGTTAATAAATTAGAGATGGAGAGAGAAAGAGAGCGATGGAGATTGGAAAAAAAAAAGTTAAATGTTGTTAATAATGTCAAACAGAGGGAATGAAAAAAACTCAACGAGAAAAACAGATGTAAAGAGGAGAGTGGGCTGACACCAATTTGAAAAGTTCACGTCACTCTACTTGTGTCAAGGAAAGAAGGAGACGAGGAGAGGTGGATGAAGAGAAGGATGAAGACAAGAGTGGGGAAAATTACAGATAAGAGAAGTGGGGACGTATTTAGTTATGCAGATGAACTTTTAACTCTAACAACTGGTGGTCGGGAATGTATGGAGAGCAGGTTAATAGAGATTATTGCCTTATTTCCGCAGCAGATAAAACAAGCAGAAAAAGCAATTGGAATAAAAAAAAAACAAAACACAAAAGGTAACGTAATGGTTTAAATTAAAAGTTGCAATATTTGAAAGATTAATGAGTGAATCTTCAAGTCAGGATAGGACACAGAACTTGGGCATAAATGTTGTCTTGCTCAAATCCACATTAAGAGAAAATAAGAAACCACCTTTGACCTCAACATTGCTAACAGCTACATAAAGTCTTTGATAACAACACAGATAGATTTCAGTGTTGTGATGCATTTATCTTTCTGTTTCAACCTTTCATTTACCCGGCTAATCCAGCACATGATCACTTCTTTCTCAGCGTGCATCTCTAATAACTACACAATGACGAGATTGATGTCCATGGAATAAAGATCCACTCACATTAAACTCACCACCAAATCATGGGTGAGCATGAATCATTATGTACTTTGTTAAAGTTTATTACATCAAAGGGTGACCATTTATTGTTATAAATTTCTTATAAGAATTTGGATTTATCTTCACAACTATAAATTCTGAGTACTGATGTTTGAAAACCTCATGATCTAATCGTATTGTCATGATTGCATTTACTTCTTTTTCCACTGTTGGTTCCTTGAGAGCATCAACACATCTATCAATAAATGTTTAAATACGATCAAAAGTGCAGTTGATGTGTGACGCTTAGTGATAAAAAGTGGAGTTCTTTGTGTAAAAAAACAAACAAGTAAGAAAAAAAAAAACAGGGAGGATATTGTGAAGAAGTACGCATCCATCATCAATTGATGTGGAGGAAAAGGACCGATGCACACACAGGAGGCAGGCAGGATCATTTGTAAGGTGTTATACTAAAGTTAAACCAAAGTGGAAAACAACAGTAAGAAAAACTGCCTAGAGAGAATAACTGAGAAAAACAAAGTATGCTATTTTAAATTGTGAATATTATACAACATAAAGAAAACAATCAAAAAATAAGAACCCAGACAGATAACTCAGATTACAGGTTTAGAAACAAAACAGAGACCATAACCTCATTACAAAGAGTGATTATGTGTCATAAAGAGCAAAGTCGGGAAATGCTTCACCATGTAAAGCAGATTTATCCTCCACATGAACTAAAACAACAGGAAGCCAAATTAGCTTGTGAAATTAACCCAACAAACAAGAGCCAAAAATATGACGTAAGTATTGTAATAGTTTAAGTAGAACCAAAACTCCTTGTGTTTGCTCAATAGATCTCCAGGAATGCTTTCTTAACTCTATGATGGCCATTTTCACTCACTGGAAGCTAAGTAAAGCTCAGTCAGCCAAAAACCACAGTGCAACCATGTTAATGTAACCATGAACACATTAAACACAAGCACATACACACACATACACATGCAGACTCACACACCCTGGTAAGGCATCTCATGGTTAGACAAGGAATCAGCAGATTTTCTCTGCAAGAGCAACACATCATTATCTCTTGTTATTTTGGTGCCAGATGACTTCCTTCACAAGAGTTGTTTTTAAATTCCTGGATAGTGAATCCCTTCTACATTATGCAGAGATAATTTTGTCCTAGTGTTGTATATTTAAAGAGGATGCATTACATTTTTAAGCAAATCTCTTCAGGAGTAGCTAGTTCGCAGAGATTTCTCAGCACAACGTGTCAATTCAGCACGCACTTAAGCTTATGTAGCACCTAATGCCTGTCACTACAGTGATTACTAATGCAGGGAAGTCTGGCTTTTAAGAAAGGTAAAACAGGTCCACTTGAATGCAGATCACCAGAAGTGCTTCAGCTGGAAAGTTGTTCTTACTATTAGCTGTGAATCTGCACACCCGAATAATCATTCGGGTGTGTTTTGTATCCAGCAAAGAGCAGATAAATCACTGCTCGTAATACAAGTGAGTGTGTGTGTGTGTGTGTGTGTGTGTGTGTGTGTGTGTGTGTGTGTGTGTTTGTGCATTTATGCCTGTGTGCGCCTGGATAGTGATTCCCAGAGCTGAACTAGGAATCACTGGCCTTGGAATTAAAACGTTACACACTGTGGTGTTTGTATCGGTACCTGCAAGGACTGCAAAGCATTTAAATCAGAACAAGTGTATGCAACGTGAATTAAAAGGTGTCTCCACTACACGTAACATTTCTGTTACTTCAGCATAATTAGTGATAAAGGTTTTCTGTAGGTCTCTTTCATTACACAACCCTTCATAGGTCAATTCATTGCATTTTGATGCGTATTTCTTTAGATATTTGAGTGAATAAATGTACCTGCAGATCTGAGTGCTGTGTTCAGTCATTGATACCAGCAACTTGAGTGCGAAGAGCGGGATAGGTTCTGCCGCACAAAGAAGAACTTCGAACCTGGGCAGAAACAAGTTTAGTATTTAGTGTATGATGCTTCGCCAGAGGAAGGTGAGGTGACTAAAGCTAAAAGGGAGTTAATGCAAAAAGGAAGGGCAGAAAAAATTCAGTAGCTTCAACCTTTTAAAACTGGGCTGTGAGAGGTAACAAAGGGAGTAAACTGGTAGATCAACTCATACAGTTGTGTAAAATCATAGCATAATGTTCCCTTTTAGGGATTTGGTTGACCTTGATATCTGATATAAGTATCAATTGTTAATATCAGCTCAATTTGATTTACTGGACTGATACCAATGTGTTAAAAATGACTAATGCAGGCCAAAAATGTTAGTGCCGGTATATCGCGTATCACTGCCTTTTCTTTTTCTAGCCAAAATAGCAACTTCATGAGACCAACAGGTTCTTAAAAAATGTTTTTAAGAGATATAAAGACAATAAAAGTATTAAACAACTTTTTTTTCACAAAATATATTGCTATTCAGGGCCAGAAAATTCTCTGTTTCTTAAATAAACAAACAAACAAACAAACAAACAAACGAAAAAACACAATTAAAAATACAGCAAGTCTGTCAGGAAAGGATTTGGGAGACTAAGCAACCTTGAAAGTAGAGATTTGGTGAAGACAGATAAGACTTGGCTGCAGGATCTTCCATCTCCACTTCTTTCAGCTGCTCCTCCTTCTGTATCTCTCCTGTCTCTCTTTTCCTCTACTTTGTCCTCATTTTCATCAGCATTTTCGTCGTCTCTTTGGACGAGCATAACCAGGCTGAGTTCAGACAGCACCTTCAAAACAAACACCGACCACTCCACTGTAACGGGGAGAAAGAGAAACCGAATATAAATCAGTGTGTACAGTTTGGCATTCATGCGTCTGTAATAAATAGGAGACTTTAGACCAGCATGTGCTGCTGGTGTTATTTGGCTGAAATGCAGCGTGTCATGTTTTATGTGCATCACTTTCTGATTTTTGATTGCCAAGACGCAACATTTTATTTACCTAAAATCCCCTCATCTACTGAGAAACCATTGGATCAGCTGATAGACAGCTTGCAGCGAAGGTGTAAAGGTGCAGCTGTATGTTTCGATCACTAGCATTGCTCGCCATGTCAGTTTCTTTAAAGGAAAAACTACTACTAACAAAATGGTGTTACAGTGCAGACATAAGCTAAAACAGCACAACTAATATAGCTAAAGAAGTAGCCTCATTACATCATTACAATATAAAAAAAGAAATGATAAAAATGTATAAAGAGAATGAAAAAAAAAATCCATGCTAACAAAAACAGCCAAGGGCTCAAGGTTACAAAACATTTTAGACTAAAATGGAATGACAAGTAACAAGGAAACAAGATGTTAATGGCAAAATCCCTCCCCCCCCCCTTTACCCTAACAACCAGCTCTGCTGTGTGGGCCTTTGGGCACCCACAGCGACTACACATTAATGACTCACAGAGGGTCTAAAACAAAAACAATGTTTTAAATTACTGTTAAGAGTGATTTACACAAGCTACTGATTCTCCACCTTTAAAAAATTCAAGGTTATCTGTTCTGGTTTATATTCTTGCTTCTCGTTAGCATCTGATTTCCAACTATGCACCCTGACTCATAACATAAGCCCCCCCCCCATCTTTCTCCATCGATACATTACAAACACTTTCTTTTGTTTTATAACGGATATATTTCAAGTGACAGGGAATGGAAAAAAAGAGAGTCTGTTTCTCCTATTAAAATGATCCTATCCCTGAAAACTTGCTATTCAGCTTTTTCAGTTCCTTCCCACTCCCAGCACTCTGATACTAGCCTCTCTTTCTATTGCTATTCTGTCTAATTCGCTTTATTAAAAGTGACACACCACTCATACCATTTCTGCTGAAAGCCAGAGTTGTCAGAGGAGGTAGGACAGCATCCACAACCTTCAGGAACAGAAGAAGACAGAATGTGGCAGAATCATTTACAGTCTGGCGAAATGCAAGTCCAGCCGGAGATCATATGAGAACGTGAAACAAATCACATCAAGCAGTAACAGAAGGAAGATAGTATCAAGCAGTATGTAAAAGGAAAATTGAACTGTCCTATATACAGCATTAAAGGGATAGTTCATGATTTTCTGCAGTAAGGTTCTGTTAAAAGGTAAAAAGCAGTTAAAATCATATGTGCAGAAGAAGATGACTCTCATGTGGTCTTCATTTAGAATAAAGCCAGATTATTTGGTCTGGAGGCAGAAGCTAATAGCGAGAAAGTAAAAAAGGTCAAGATTAAAGCAAATATCTATAAGTTCAACCTCAGAAACATCATAGCTGTTGTTGGGAACATCATTTTATGAACCTATGCAGTCATGTCTACATAGGATGGTTATTTAAAAAGAAACCATTGGCTTCCAGGAAGTGGTGTACCGTCACTGATGGTACACCACAACTGTATGAAACACGTAGTGAGAGTTTCAGATCAGAGAAACTGTTGAACAAAATAATAAAGCGTCTTTTCATTTTAAGCTGTTACAGTATTTTTTACTTTTATATCAGACAGCAGGGTGTGCTGTGGTGGCGCAATGGTTAAGCACAACCCACATTTGGAGGCCTTAGTCCTCAACGCAGCTGTCGCAGGTTCAATTCCCGGCCTTGGCGACCTTTGATGCATGTCTTCCCCCTTCTCTCATTGCCCACTTTCCTGTCAATTAACTATCAAATAAAGGCCACTAGAGCCAAAAAAAATAAAAATCAGACAGCTACATTACGAGTTTGTTTTTTTTATTAGTATGTTTTTTTAAAAAAAGGTAGAACATTGGTGATGATGTAAAAAATTATCTGCTCCTTTATTAATAATTATCCTTTATTACCTGAATTGACAGCGATGATGGTTTAAATGTCCACAGGTTAGCATTCACAGAAGAAATGCTTTGGTATTGGCCCCAATCTAACAATCTAAAAAGCCATTAGTTCCATCTTTTGAGGATTTTTACCCAGAGAATCTATGACAAATAAAATATGAACCGCTTCTAACCTTTTTACAGAACCTCTCTTCAAAAATCCTGAACTATTCCTTTATTAACTGTTTATCAGCTAAGTCTTTTGCATCCTTGTTGTCTTATGTGGGAGAGGGGGAGAAAGGAAATATACCCTCTAAAGTAAGCCAGTTAATAGACTGGCTGCATGTTTAGATTTTGTTGAAAAGGAAACTCTGTGTTGCATTAATTCTGGAGGCATCAACCAAGCAGACCACTGTCACAGAGGGTCAAATTACTATGGAAATTCACTGCTGAGTGATTCTTTTCATTTATTTATTTATTTTAGGATCAAACAGACGCATGTTCCAGAACTGTCAAACCCTTATTTAGGCAAGAACTGTATACCACAAATTTGCATGATTACTAATATTACCATAGAAACAAGACTAGCACAGACACAGTGTGTGAGGTCATTACATTAAAAGCACAAGAAGGAAAACTACAAAGGAAGTTGCCCACTACCTAATGGCCTGCAAATTAATAGCAGAGCCATCAAAAGGCTAGGTGGAGCGCGTGTGCACATGAATGTGTGTATTTGTTTGTGATTGTGGTTTTGACCCTTTTACCTTGTTAGCATGCCGTCTACTGTCCAGTGGTGCACAAAAATCCCCCCGAAAATCAATAGTATCTTGTTTCATTAGAAGATAGATGCTGCACTGCATATAATACATTAATTACTATTATTTATGGAACCCCTGTCGGTACGATAAAACTTTTTGGACTGTGCTCAATTATAACAGGGACTGAAATGAGTTCTTCCACTGTTTTTTCCCGTACACTTTTTATGACTGATCTACTTCTGCATTCTTGTGTAAGTTCAACCATTCAACTTTTACCATATTTTGCTCATTCAGGACACTACGGCTTTGTCTTTTGGTACTGACATCTTCTACGGTAGAGGAAATATTCAACTTTTTGTGATCGTCTTAGGCCCCATTGAAATTAATGGACCATCCCATAATTTCTGAGAAATTTTGCTAAAACTTTGGCTCCCTTTCACATCTAACTACTTTTGTTTATTTAAGCTTTTTCATACATTTTACAGATTTCGTAATATCCCTCTTCTAGTTTTTTGATTGCATTTTAATTTAGACTGGGTTCCCAATCTAAATCTAAACCCAAAAATCCTTCCAACCATAATTCCAACCTTCCTTCCAACATTTAAATTAATTTCCAACATTCATTTCATTTCCCTTTGATGTCAATAAAGTAATTTTGAATTTGAATTGAATTTGAATCCTAATTCCAACCCTCATTAAAACGCTCCTTCAAACCCCATTTACAACCCAATTGTCAACCTTCCTTCCAATGCTATAATGCTATCACTGGTATTTTAGCTAGCTTTACCTTTATAGCTAATTTTAGCTTTTAAGAGGGTGGTTTTCTCACACTGCCTGGAGTATGTGGCTGCATGTCAACATGCTAGTGCTTGCCTAGTTGCTTTCAAAAGGACTTTAGCTAAGCTTAGTGTTTTAGCTAATTTTTGCCTTTACAGGTGTTTTTCAGATTGATCGGAATATGTTACAATAAGTTGCTAGCCTAGATGCTATCCTTGGTATTTTAGGTAGCTTTACGTTTTTAGCTAATTTTAGCTTTTACGTGAGTTTTTTTCACACCGCATGAATTTTACTGTAGGTCAATTTGCGAGGGGTAACCTACATGCTATCATTGATATTTCCAATGATAGCATGCCAGCTTTATTGGCTAGCTTTAGCTTTATACCTCATTCTACCTTATAAACTGCTGCGGCCTTTACAGTTTAGCTTTGAAAGCAGTATTTTGCACCAATTTCTAATAGTCTTTGTGTTGGACTTTGTATTGACTAAAAGTTTTCACTCCTCTTTTACTGTTTTTTTAATATGTTTTGCAGGTTTTATCCTTTATTCCATTGTCCAGGTCTTCTCAATTCTCAATTCAAATACAATAGATACGATTTATGGATCTGATTGTCTGGAACGTGTTTTCCTGTTTTCTTGGTTTACTGACACACATTTTTCAGTCTTGTTTATGTGCTTTAATGACAATAGAATTAATGTAAAAAAGTTTTATTAAGGAAGGTTTTGAAACAGACCAAACTAACAGAAAACTTTTCTTGTTACACAACTACAGTTGAGAAATTAGAGATCTCCCAGGTAGGAGTCCATGTCCTTGTCCAGAAACAATAAAAGCTAATCTGAGCTGGCTTGGGGGTAATTAAAGTGTCTTCCTGTGTTATTGACAATCAGTAGCTGCAAGTCTCCTCTTTGCTCCATTGTCTGTTCCTCATCTCTTTCTTTTCTCCCTTTTCATCCTGTCTGCTTCCTGCAGTGCTCCATTCCCATACGTCAATAGTCATTAAATACAATCTCATTGTTCCATCCCCTGCACATCCACACATGCACGCTTGCACAGAACTCTCACAAATCTGACGGGGTTCGCTTGGTTCAATATTTGATTAATTTCTTGGCCATTGCTCACACGTTGACCCGCTGTTCTCTGATATCCGCCGACCGGTTAGAAAGAGTGAAGGGCACATAGACTATAATACCAGGAGTTACAATATGAAATTGACAAAGTAGGCTGATTACGTAACATAATTTAATACAGGTATTTAGCGGCCACTTTCATCTAAACTGACTTACAACGTGATGAGCAGCAACTAACACTTATAAAAGAAAGAAACTATGGTAAGCCATATGTTTTAGCTCTGAATCTATTTAAAGTGCAGCTGGCATAAAGTAAAGTGTGAAACAGAGTTAAGTTTGTTTTGTGGTCTAAGAAGAGAGAAGTGTACTCAGAATCCACTTATGCTTTGTGTATCTTTAGTACATAAAGCTATTTATAAAGCTATACCCTCACACAGTGGTTCCTAAATAAAGGTTCAGGACCCCACTGGGCATCACAAATCAATAACTATAGGGTCTCGAAATATAAATATATGTATAACATAAATATAAGCCTGTTAAACAGCCAGACAAACACACAGATATGTAGACAGACACACTACCTCAAACATTCAATCAGGGCGACATCAGAAAACATATAGGAAACTACACATGCATATACTCACAGCACAATGATACTGAGTGACTAGAGTATGGTGCTGACTCAGGACCTCCACAATGGACAGAGATGTTCTAATCAGCTCTTCGCATATTGCAACACCTAATGAGGAATGAAATTTATCAGCAGCACAGAATCAGGATTGAGGGATTAAACTCCCTAATTGCTTAAGATGGTTGAACGCTGATGCAGTTTATATGCATACTTGGAATTCACAATTCACACATTTCTTTTTAGGACTGTGTCTGTTTTCCTAACCACACATGAGTATTATTATTGTTTCTTATTTAAAATGTCTAGTTAAAGTATACACAGTTTAGTCATAACATTCAGAGTCAATGTAGCTTTAAAAATCAAAAACTGTGTAAGACCCAATGATGGGTATTAAAGTAAAGAAATATATTTACTAAACACCAATGCTAAGTGACTTCATATCGATATATTATGATTACAGAAAAAGCTGCAGATTCTCATTTGGCATCTAGGTAATAATCAATGGAAAAGAACTGACCCACACCACTGGACAGATTAGTTTCATTGGACTCCACAGAAATAACGTAGTTCTGAAAGAAAAAAACAGTAAGAGCACAGAAATCTTATGTTATACTTGCAATGCTGCAGTGGGGTTTGTTTGTGTATGGAGTAAGAGGTTGGATTTTACCCCAGGTTACTAATTCCACTGTGATGCTACGGTTCAGACATTAAATATTTAGTGTGAAATAAAATAGAAAACAGTAACAACATGCGGAGGACTCTGATTTAGTTTACAGTAAACCTTGAAATATTTTGACGGAAAAATATCAAGAAATCAGAAAGTCAGAATGACTGTAATATTCTGCAAATGTAAGTTGTTGTTTTTTTTCCAAGACTAAATGTCATATGAGTTGGTCGCTTTGTCAATTGTAGTCTAAATTGCCTACATAATGTGCAGAACTACAAAAACCTCTAGTGTTAAGAGATTTTTTTTTTCTTTAACCAGTCTATCAGTAAGTATAAAGATCACTCTAAATGACGGAAATGACTCAAATCCAATACAAATTGTAATTAGTTTCAACATCTCTTTTGGTTTTTGTCTTTAGTTTATAATAAAACCTAAATGGACAGTTAGTAAAGGTGACTTATAAAGCACTTACAAGCAGCAATCCAATTTGAACCAGAAACTCCTGGGTTACAATTCGAGCTCTGAAGACCTGGAGAGAGACGAACAGACCAGCAAGTACAAAAACAGAGCGACTCATAGGTCAGCAAAGTAAAACAGTCAAGAGGTAAACTGACTCACACTCCATGCTCCAACCAAATAGGTACTTCTTAAAAACATCAACTGAAAACATTGCTAAAATATTAACTCAACCATTAAGTTACCTGAGATGAAAGGAGCTCTAGAACTACAGACAATGTTGGCAAAGTCTGTTTAAGCTGTTTACTCTGAGCTGCAGATGGGTGTTTCCTCCCAATCACATCTCTCAGTGCAGACAAGACATCCTCTATAAGAGACAAGATGAAGACATAAAAATGGAAGAGAACGAACAAGAATGGCCAATAATAGGGATGAATGACATTAGGGAGAAAAGCTGCCAGTGACGATGATGATATCCTACAAATATTATGTTTTCCTTGCTTCTATCATTCCTTTATTTTGCACGTGGTAGAAATTAATATAATTGGCCAAAAGTATGACTAGCTAATAAAGTGTGAGCGCCTCCTACCTGTCAATAAAATGGCCATACGTTTACTAAAGTCAAAGCTGTTTTTGGTGATGAAGATATTAATGAAAGAGTGTAATTTTCAATATACTTTAAAGCCCTTAGGAATAAAACGGTCTTAAACATAGGCTTTAAACTGAGATAACTTCATTTGAGTGAAAAAAAAAATCATTCAAATGAAAAAACTTTTACAAATCCCATTTTATCTAGTGTGTGTGTGTGTGTGTGTGTGTATGTGTATGTGCGTGCGTGTGTGTGTGTGTGCGTGTGTGTGTTTGTTTGCTTGAGTGAGAGTTGTTCCAAGCCTACCCATTATCACCGGTGCAGTTTGACTAAGATGCAGCAGCAGTAAATCCAGACACTGACAGAGGTATCCTGATTGGCTGGGGTTGTCTCTGACAGGAGTGGCTTTCCGCAGGTCTCTCTCCAGGTACATCACAAGTCTGTGCAGACAGACAGTGCAGGATTGTACTGGTCCAGTCGGACGTTTACATAGACTCATCGCGGCTAAAAACCGTTTTAATTTTGGGAGCCCCTTTTCAAAGCAGACTTTTCAAAGCAAGAGAAAAGGGAACAGTGCAAATACTGACTCTGTCACCTAATCATTGCAGCTGAAATTGAGAAAAGTTTTTTTTTTAAGCCTGGTATATGATTTTTTTTGTCAGTCTAGGTCAAACTTAGGTCAGAGTTCTGGAACGACTCAAAAGAACATTACAAAAAACAATTTTGAGGTGTGTTTGGGGGCAACTTATCTGAACATGTTTTAACAATTTAACAAAAAGATGTAATAATTAGATTAAAGAACATTAGTTAGGATGTTCAGAAGCAAGAGTTCCAAGAGGAGAATGATTCCCACATCAAAATTGGTAAAACAAAGTCTGGTATGAAAACCACCTGTGCTTCCATCACACCTCAGCAGAATCACAGGCTGATGACTGCCTCCATGCTCCGCTGAATTAATGCAGCATTCAAGCAAAAGGAGCCTCAACCAAGCATGAAGTGCATAGAAATGAACATACATTTCAGAGAGCTGGCATTTCAGATTAAAATTTATTTTATTATTAATATTATGCAGCATTTTAATTTCTGAGAAAGAAATTTTTCGCTTTCATTACCTGTAAGCCATAATCATCCAAATTAAAGAAGAAATAAAGACTTGACCTGCTTCACCTTATGCATAATGAGTCTTTGTAACATAAGTTTCTCTTTCAAAATATAAAATGTTCTTACATGTACCTGTTTATGAGTATTAGCAATCAGTTAATCAAACTTTTAATAACCTCCTTAACTTTGGCCTACAACTCATATCACATAGTTTAACATTCCAGATCGTCAAACCTTTAAATGCAGCTGTGCAAAGCCAATATAAAGACAGATTAGAATAATCATAAAAACACTCATATAGTAAAGTTGGATCTTCAGTCCAGATTATAGAAAGAAAAACTATGATTTATATACACGAAACAGCCCAACCATATTTTCCATAGCATGATATTAATGTTTGAGGACTGCTCTTTTACAAGACGCCATCAAAAGTTGTGAACAAGCCAGCCAGCCTGCTGACCAGAGAGGCACCGCCAGCTTACCACCATTTTGTCACTGACGGCCGGAGACTCAGAAGCTGCTCACATGAACTGACCCACAAGTCGCTCGCTGTGCGGCTGAGTGGGTGTGACTGGATATGGTGAAAGCCATCATATTCCACCCTCGCTGCCAATCTTGACACCTCTTGGTGAGATTCGAGCGAGTTTATCTCACAGAGACAGGCACGCATATTTTCATGTCATCGAGGTGCTAATTAAACACAACGCAAGGCTGCGAGAGAGTGAGACTAAGGCAAATATGTGTCTCTGTGTGGCTGAGTCATGTGGCGTTCTCAGTGGGAGAGAGACAGGCAAACCAAATCTAAACGCTCCAACTCTGCTTACAGAAGGAGAGCAAGCGAGGCGTGTGAAGAAGCAGGCAGAAATAATAAAAAAAGAAAAACAGCCAGAGGAAATGAAAAACAAAAACATTGAATTTCTATAATCCTGCTCTAATGTAATAAAAGAAGACGTATTTACATGCGGTATGATAAGGGAATCGACATACGATGTTTCGGGGATGGCTGTGGATTGTGGAGAACGGTGGGGATCAAAAAGATCACAAACCGATTGTGTTACATTTCCATTTTCTTTCACAGTTTATTTCTGTAACCCAAATTTGTATGAAATAATTTTTCTACGAGACATGTTCAGAAAGACAGTGTGCAGGTGAGAGGCATAACGGATCACATTCCCCTGCAAGTTATTTATAAAAAGATGTGACAAATGAGAGTTAAACAACTGTAGGTTTGCAATGCTGCAGCCTATTTAAAGTTAAAAAACTTGTTTCCTGAGATACTTTACATCCCAGAAGAATGAGTAAAGAATTTATTTTCCACCTAATATGACAATTTGACAATATGACAAAGTTAGATGAATACATAAATGAAAATTGTAATTTTTGTAACACTTGTAAAACATTTGTTGCCGTTCATTCAGGCTGCAGGAGAGAACACAGCTTTCAGGAGACAACAGGAAGGTTGAACTTGACTGTAGAAAAGATCCTATGTTTCATCTGTTTGAGGTTTAATCCTCTGTTTCTCATGATATGTGCTCGATTTTGTTGGCAGCTTTTTGAAAATCTTAAATTTAAGGTAAGGAACTAAAGCATCTAGAATACACACACAATCAGCTGCTTTAGCAGCAATAGCCATATAATCACCAATTTAAGAGCCCAGAGACAGCTTAAAATGTATTTATTATTTTTTTTAAAGCATGGGTAAGTCATGTCTTATAAACTGGCTTGTTATTTGCACACACAACGTGACCTTGCGTCTGCTCAAAATAAGAGCACTGACTACTCACCGCAGGAAGGCTATAAACAATTATTTTCAATACCATTTTCTACTTTTTGATACTGTAGTTCTCAACGATAAATTGCACTTGGCTGAAACTGGTTTGAGCAGGTCATAGTTTCAAAAAAAAAAAAAAAAAAGGGCTTTGTAAATCGGCCATCAGATTTTATTTAGTGCATCTCTCCCCTGGAGTATAAAATCCTTCTCCAAGCTCCCATCCGAATATATTTCTAAAGAGGGCCAGTTCAAGAAAAAGCTGAGCAAACATTGTGAGGAGCCAGGGGGAAAGAACAGATGAGACACCAATAAGAGAGAATTATAATGATTCATGTGATTTGAACATATAGTTAAATTGAAAAGCCAAGTGGGAACAGGGTTGTATGGATGCATGGATGGAGGAATCACACATTTCATCATATGCTCCTGACACATGCAATGCTGCAATGCAGCAGGGTGAACCACAGGACAAGCTGCTAATAAACGGTTTGAAGTTTGAAAAAGACTAAACTGTATGTGGCTAAGTTAAATGTGTTGGGAAAATCTATTTATATGAATATTCCCATAGCTTCTGCATTAGCTTAACACAAAAGGTTATAAAAACTATAACTACTTTGCTAAAATCTGCAGGCAGAATTTTGATGAAAGAAGTCTCTTCTGTAAACGTTTCCGCAAGACATGTGCGATTTACAGCATCAGAATGTGCTGTTTTGACCCAGATTTGGTTTTTAATCTCAAAAATGTTTTTAAACATTTAATCTAAAAATACGTCTTCAGCCATAGAGAACAGATATCCATTTGTCTTACCAGAGAGTACACTGAAGAGGTCATTTATATAGCAGTGTTGTTGGATAAGAAAACATAGCTGTACTGAAAGCTACAGTTAAATAATTAAAGGGAAATCTCACCCTGAAATGGAATTCAAAAATGCAACGTGTTTGTTCTCCGACAGTTCAGGCTGTGTGTGAACGTATACCGCTACATTCCAGAGAAGCTAATTAGCCAATGGTTTGCCAGACTGACTGCAGCTAAGAGGACGTTTCTCCACTCTGAGCCTCGGTGCAGTCAGACAGCAGGAGGCTGAGCAATGAAATGTGGTGAGTTGAGAAAAGCGCAGCAGGCAGGCGTCACATTTTAGAAACAAGGAATAAAGTACAATTTAAAAAGCAAAATGTCTTTAATTAGCCAAGTAGAAGTTTTATATCCTCTTAGGCTGCTCTAGGTTGTTATCTTGTAACAACTCAGTTACAAATAGATGTCGTAATGTCAGTTTGTTGTTGAGTTCTTCAAACTGATCTACCTCGTGCCAAATACTCTAGATTAAGATGGATAAATAATCAAATGATGTGTAACAGAGAGTAAGTTCTCTATTCAACTGTGTGTGAACTATAGTGGTGTACAGTGTTTACCTGTGCTGACAGCAGTAGAGCAGCATGTGTGTGTTGTCCTGTGTTAGCAGCAGTAACACCAGTAATGCTTTGGCTCTCGTCACGGCAGATGGGCTCTCCAAGCAACGCAGCACTTTCAGAACCAGATCCTGCAAAACAGAACCACCACTGAATCTTAAGTCTGCAGGCTGATGATTGTTGAAAAACAACTGGCAAACCACACCGTTCCAGTTAAAGGAAAGCTTAAAAACCTCCACATGTTTATGTTTGTGATGGTAGGACAGAAGAGGCTTTTTCTAGCACCCTTAACCACCAATTAGCATGCAGACGACATCAAAGTTTGCTGTTTTGAGACTCCATGACCCCTACATGCCATTATTTGTTGCACTTCTGAAACAGTGACTTTTGGAGATTTTCTTCTGCATTTACAGTCGTGCTTGGTGACAAGTTTAAACTTGACAGAATGGCTTAAACAAATGGACCTCTGTGTCGTATATTTAAACCATAGCGAAACAGAAATCACAGATTACTAATGAGACGTTCCTGGGCTCTCACCAGCTGAAAAAAGTGAAACATAAATTATAGAACTGCTTTCTTTAGCGCATTTTAACATTTTAGGGGTACAAACAATTGGGCTACCAGTGATTTTAGGGAAGTAAAGAAACAAAAACAAGAGCTGTGCTTAAAACTGTAAATGATAAAAAAAATAAAATAAAACATTTTAGGCTGTGTTAGGCTGCACTTTATGACATACAAACGTTTCAACAGCCATTCCTTTAGCAGAAGTAGTACTAACTCCTTGGGAAAAAAAAAACAAAAAACGGACTGACCAACATTCATTAACAGCACCATTATCATCAACACCATACACAACCAAGTGTGTGTGTTTGCGTGTGCGCGTGTGTGTGTGTTTAGGAGCAAATGTGAAAGCATGTTCTAGTCTGTGTGGTGCAACACACCAAGTTAATTAATTTCAAAGCCCAGCCGTGTGCTCTTAGCTGATAAGTCCCTCCCCAGTACCCATAATGCTTTGCTGAAGTAGAAGACTGCAGCGTATTCATTCAGCCAATTAGCCCAGATACTGACACACTCAACAAATTAGTGTTTGTGCTTCTGAGCACACAGTCACAGTCCCTCTTCACACATGCATGTTCACGCACACACACACATGCACACACACACACGCACACACACACACACACACACACACACGCAAACAGACAGAGTTCTGTGTAAACAAACTCCTGGACTGTCTGTCTTTGTGCCAGGGGAGAGAAAGAGGGTGGGGGGGTGAATGCATATCAGTTTATAATTAGAGCAGAGTTGAAGTACTAAGTTTGTATTCTGGTGTTAAATTGGAAGTGTTCAATGCAAATAAATTCAGTTCAGAGTCAATTACCAATTCTAGACTGCAAGTTAAAAACCTTCAAATCAATTTCAGCCCCTCTGCCTCCCCAACATTAACACATCACATACACACTAGATGGGTTTTCTCATGAAAAATTAAATAAGTAACTCCTGACAAATTAGTTCATGCACAGTTCAGATTTAGTTCATGAACTATGTAGAAAGAGGAGAGGAGGTAAACCAGCGAAGAAAGAGAGAGGATGAATTGTAAGGATTTTACATTGAATAGTATGGTTTTTATATTGCGCATTTATTGATGAGTGTTTCCAATCATAACCAATGTATTAACAAGATTAAGAACATTTCTCACTAAAACTCTTGTGCTCATCGGCAAGAACCTGAATAATCACAACATATCTTGTGCAATGCCATATTAAAACAGCGCTGCTGCTTGATAATATGCAGCCCGAATAGCTTCAAGTTTGACATTTGAACTTCTTGTAATATCTTGCACATGTGCTTCGGAGAGTGCACATACCCGGCTCTGTGTGATCCGATGTTTGTGGATGTGTGAGGCGAGGAGGGCAGAGGCCACGGCAGTGAGCAGGTGCTGCTGCACCCTGGACCCTGCTCCACCTATGCCCTCCAAGACGGCTGCGGGGCCACAGGTGTCAATCACCGACAAGAAGACTGCTGGGTCCAGCCGGGTTAGCCTTGAAAGAGACTGGGGAAACAGGCGGATGAAAACGCGCGCTCATCATGAACTATTTTACCGCATGTCGTTCATGAATTATGAGTCCGCGTCTTTGTAAAGCTACAGTATGTTGCGCTTGGGGTCTGGAGTGTTAGAGGTCAAAGAAAATACATGAGTAGGTATCATGTAACAACAACTAACTTGTAAAATTTGCCCCACACGTGACAATAACAAAAATAATTAACATATTGGAGTGCATTGGTGGGTGATTGAAAATATGGCATGGTGTAATAATTAACAGTGATTATACTTCCAGACCTTCAGCATTCTGCACATTTTGTCATGTTAAAGCCTTCAGGGTATTAGACTGGGATTTAATGGGAGTGACAAATACAATAACTGCATAATTATGAAGGTAATTAAGCACAAATATTATGAAAATAATAAACTGTGCAGTTTTACTAAAAATATAAATCTGCAAAATGTAATACACATTTGCATTCAGTCCCTTTTAATTAACTACTCCTAAATAAAATCCAAGACAACTGCCTTCAGAAGTCGTCTAATTAATAAAAGCATCCACCTGTTTCCGACTTCATCTTGGAATAAATAGAGATTCATGTGTTGCACAACTGCAAACCATCACCTTAAACTGGCAGGCTGTGCCAAATGGAACAAATGGAAATAGGAAGTAATATTTGTAATTTCCTTAGAGCTGTTTCGGACATGACACTGAAGACCCATCCCTATGGTAACACATCACAATGGCATAATTATGCTGTAGGGATATTTTTTTTCTGGTGAGGAAGACATATGATGGGAAAAAGTATGGACACTGGACAATTCTGGAAAAACACAGTTAAACCTCAAGCCCAGACATGAGACTGAGACGGAGGTTCACTTTCCTGTTGGACATACAGCCAGAGTTTCAATAGAACGGTTTCAATCAAATCATGTTTAATGTTTGCATGGCTTAGTCAAAGCCCAGGCCTAATTTTAATGGAGAATCTGTGGCAGAACTGGAAAAAATGGTGTTCACTGATGCGTTCTATGTAATATGGCTGAAGTTAATATTAAAAAGAACAGGCAAATGTAACTGACATTTTTAAACAAATAAAAATCTGAAAAGCATTTACTATTTTATTATGTACCAATCAGTCTTTGTCTTTTATATAGAACCTCAATAAGATGCATTACAGTCTGTGGTAATATCACAACAAATTTTTGCTACCCTTGCACCTCTTTGTTTTAGGCTGCAAGGTTTAGCGTTTTAAAATACACTTTAAAAACCAAGAGTAAAAAAATGTAAGCAGGGAAGCTTTTTTCTTTCAGTTTCACCTTGAAGCTGCACTAGATGAGAACATTTTTACTCAATGCCTATTTTCTCCGCTTTACAGAAGGTACACGACATGCCTTTGTGTTGAGTGAATGTCGCCAAGCGAGCTTACAGAGATGGCAGTGACTCTGACGGCCTCCGCCGTCGAGTGACTGAACAGGTACCACAAAGCGGAGCCCATCTCTGTGGTAGCCAGGTGACGAGAGAGACCAGAGACGGTCGAAGAGACGTTTTCTACAGCTTTTGCAGCCATATGATGAACCACAGCATCATCCTGCAAGAGAGACACACAAACTCAGCTCCAATTTTTAGCAAGGGTTTAACAGCGCACCAAAATCATGACTCTGTGTGATTTCAGTACATTTCAATGAAGAAACATAAATGAAAATGTTAGTTTTTTCACTTCAGTCAGCATTAAAAAAGTAATTTTTTTTTAAATTTCTGAAATCATCATTTAATATAAAGTGAAAAGTTGGTACTGATGTTTTGACCCATGCCCAATGATAGATCATATACTATGATATAGTTAATGTTGATATATAGAAATTTTTGAATAAGACCGTGTTTGAAAATAGAATATGCTTAAATCTCTTTGGAGTTATTTTAATAATTTGACAGCGCAGGAGACAAAATTTTCATGGAACTGTAATTTTCACTTTTTACCAACCATTTCTCCAAAAGACATACTGATGCCATATCCTGGTAAGTATATTTTTCCATTACTAAGAATAAATCATCACACATCCTGCAACCATTGCAGTCCTTCAGACTTCGTTCTGAATACTGCAGCAATTTACAAATACTAAATTAAATTAACACAACATAATTTCAGTAAACACACAAAGTATCGTATTTGTGCTTGTGTGCTGCATATGTACGGTATGCAACCGCACACCTTTGCCTGAGCAGAGAATAGCTTCTTCTTTTCAGACAAAGGGGACAGGCTAATGAAATTTCTGTGGCTGAGGAAATTAGTTTTTCCCCACAAGAGTCATTGTGGAGAAAGACAGGAAGTACAACAGATGTGATTGCCTCTGTCAGGTTGTTATTTCGTTTCACCGTGTTACATCACTTTGACGCTACTCTCTCCAAGGTGTGAGATGCAATGGGACTTCTTCCAAAATAAATCTTACTACATTTTCAGGAAAAATGGCTAACATTAATAGCGGCGACATTAATTCCACCACGCCAATTTATCATGGTCATCCTGTAAAAGTAGAGCAGGTGACACTGATGACACTTTCAACTAAACCCCATTTTCGCATTTCACCCTCTAGCGTACAATTAGTTTGCAGATTACCATATAAATAGTGAGGAGATGCATTTTTGTTTCTCAGTCAGTGAATGCACCATAACCAAGCAAAAACAGGTTACCGTAACAGCAAAACTTTTTAGTACGGGAAGGAAAAATGTAAGTATGTATTTTTGTTACACTGAGGTGTTTTAAAATAAATGCAGATAAGATTTGGAAAGCTATTCTAAAGTAAGAAGTCTTTTGAAAACATGTCCAGACATTTCTGTGGTTCATTCAGGTTGCATGCCAAAGAGATGGTTGTTCGACTTCTAGTAGACAACAGGAAGGTCAAGTGGAATTCAGTAAAGTTGTTTTGTTTCTGGGTTGTTTTTTACACTGTCAACCTTTTTCTTTCATAAAACATACTGGTTTTGGACATGCTGGCACCTTTTGGAAATCTCAGAGTTAAAGGGTTGGACTTTTAAAAAAAAAAAGTTCTGTGGAGTAGGTCCCTTAACTGTAGTAGAAAGATGTTAACAAGCTAACATGTTTCTAATTTGCTGAATAAGCTGACCATGAGTCAGGATAATTTTCAAACAATTACAAAACCTGGAAAGCACAACAACATACCACATTTAACAAAGCTGTACAACTTATGCAGAATCCTCAAATAGACTCTGTTCTCGGCAGAGCTAAAGCGCCCTGGCAAGTCACAGCTGATTGGAGGGATTGGCTGATTGCAGCCGACAGGCTGAAGCAGAGAAACCTGCCATAGAAATAACAGAAGTTGTTTGGCTGAACAAAGTGCAACGATGGTTGGTTGAGAAATTATAATTTGCTGATATTTGCTAACATGTTGTTATATCCCGCTGCTATGAAGATTTTAATTTTAAGTTGTTTTAAATTTTTAAAGTATGGTAAAAGAGGCAATGTATGTCTGTCTGTTGTGATCCTGCAGTTCATATGCTTACTTAATTCACAATAAACTTAAGTTAAAGTTTAAAATGTCAACAATATAATCACGTTGCATATTTTTAAAATAGTGACTCCACGGGGTGCTGTGGTGGCGCAGGGGTTAAGCACAACCCAAACTCTGATCACTGCACGTTAATTATGCTATGAGAAAAATAAGTTTCGAATTAATTCTTTAAGTGATATCTAAAGAAAATTAGCACTAATTTTCTTTAGATATGTGTCATTTACAGGACCACAGTTTTCAAACCACCTATATTAATAAAACATTAATACAAGCAAACACCGACCAAAGTAATGAACATAAATTAGTAAAAAGAGAAAATAAAGATGAAACTGAATAAATTACTTAAAAATATATTAAAACACAAATATAAAGCTTCCGCAAGTATTTGCGACAGAGATATTACCAAAACAGCTGCTTTCAGCACAAAACCTGCATTTCCACTTCAGATGTTACAGAAATTCAGGTCTATTTTTAACATATTTTGAGGGATTAAATTTGACACCCACCCAACACGTTAACAAAACTGACCTGCTTTCTGACCTAATGAACAGAAAGCAGGTCTTCTTAGGACCGCAGAACCTAAAGAGCTACCTGTGGCACACAGCGGTGGCCGGGCTGTGATCCATTGTCACAACCATGTTGCGCATTAAAAAGATACATCATATTCAACCAACACAAGGACTCTAATGATAACTGACAGCCTAAATCACCAACCTATTAATTCAATATACGACATCACAGCATGTTCCCAACACCAGGGGACTAAGCGGAGTGACAGCATAATGAATCCTCTGGCACCCCTTTGGGAGCCAGCGGAATGGTCTGTTCCAGTGTTCCCCAGGCTGTGCGGAGCAGCTCACTAATGAGCCCACGGGGGAGCCCCCACTGTCTGTGTGTTTAATAGACTGTAGCCTTGCCAGGCACTACACAGGGAGAGAGGGTGGAGGTGGTAGTGAGGGTGGTGATGGTTTCGAGGGGGGGGGAGGAGGGTGTTACATGAAGAGAGAGAGTGAGAAAGATATTCTTACAAGTGATGAGAAACAAGCAGAAATTTCATCATTGTAATTCAGAAACGGGAAACGCATGAAGAAGGGAGAAGGGAAAAGGTGATGAAGTTATCCTCAATGTAATATGACCATGAAAAACAGAAGGACATTTATTATACTTGGCGTCATGGTTAAGAATAACACCAGTGGATTATTGGTTGTGGAACATAACACAAGGAGAATTTGTCATAGATGCATTTTTTGTGAAATGACTTAAATTCTGTTGCGTTTGTGATATTGTCCAAAAAAATAAAATGCAAAATGTCCAAAAAATAAAAGAGCATTTGACACAATGAGAGATGTACGGATATCCGTTACTATGCAACAAAAACTTCAACAGATTCTATCATTAAAACATGTTTCACTTGTAAGCATATTACCATATTACAGTGGCAAAATAAAGAGAATATTTGTAGCTCTAAACAAATGGGGTTTTAGCCTTGATTTAAAGAAACTGTTTCAGTTTTTTTTTTTTTTTTTTTTTTGGGAGTTTGTTCCAGATTACTGGAGCATGGAAGCTTCTCCATGTTTGGTTTTGGTTCTGTGGATGCAGAGTAGAGCAGAACCACAAGACCTGAGTGAATGAGTTTGTAATCGTCTTTATGTTTCTCTGAAGGTTCAGGCCCATGTCCATCACTACGCCCACATGTCGGATCTAGTCAGCAGTTTCTAGCTGCAACAACTGAACGAGTAATTTAGTTTTAGCAAAACTGAGCTCATTAATATTGATGCACTGACAGACATTGATGCCGTTTTATCTACAAAAGGTGAAGCGCTGCGATTTATGCAAGACCTAGAAGAAAAACATATTTACACAAGCTCTGGTTCACAAATCTGTCAACAGCTTTGAAGTTGTTCTCATAATATTAAATATGAGTTAAATTATATGTACATATGTTGTAAAGATTAATTTATTTGTAAGTGCCTTAAAAGTCAAACTAAATAAATTAAGACCTATTTTTGCCCATTCTTACTTCAAGCTGGCTCTATTCAAATTCAAATTCAAAAATGATTTATTAATCCCAAAGGGAAATTAAACGTTGTAGCTCATTGATTCGGGTTCTTCAAAGAGTTATTGAACATGGTGATGGTTGATGGCAACAGCAGTCAAGATCAGTCCCATTTGATGGACAGCATCATTTAATCACAATTTTCAGTCTTGCCACCGATTCTAAATTGGTGTAGGTGTGAACTGTGCCATCCCAACACATAAACAGGATTCTATCTAAAAAAACTACAATGATGCTTCAGATGTATTTTTAGGCCACCATGCTTTCTAAAAGCTCAACCACCACCCCTGCCTTAAGTCTTTTGCCTCTTTAAAGATCTGCTTCTAAGATCAGCTTTTGTTTAACTTCATCCATCTTCCCAACCCAGCAGCTTTCCTGTCGTTTCTAACAAAATTACTCCCTTAATCGTTATGCTGCCACCACCTTGTGTCATTGTAAGGCTGGTGTATTCAGGGTGATGCACAGTTCTATTTTTCCACCACACGGCATTCTGCGTGTAATTGTTAAAAGTTCAACTGTGGTGTAATCTTACCAGAGCACCTTTTTAGACATGTTTGCCAAGTATCCCTTAATGGACTGCAGGTAGGACTTCTTATGGCTTTTCTTTCAACAATGACATTCTTCCATAAGTTTAGGTTAGTGACCATATCTTAGTGGATTTGCAGTTGTTCTAAACTCACTCCTTTTGTAAGTGGTTGTTATTTTCTTTCCTCTTTCTGCCTTTAACCTCCCAACAGTCTTATTCCTCTGCTTTGTCCCTTCATCTTCGTGACACTGTTTGTCTACTAATGTTCACAAATGCATACAGAGGAGCTGTATTCAGGATGGAATTAAATTACACATAAGTGGATTTTTTTTTACACTAATTACTGCTCTGAAGGCAAATGATTTCAACTGAATTCATCCTAACCTTTTAAGTACAAAACACTTTGAAAATCATGCTTTTGTTTCCTTTCATTTCATAATTATGGGCTACTTGGTGACAAAATGTGAACGAATTCAGAGGGTATGAATACTTTTGCGAAGCACTGTTGACTGCAATAAGAAGCCTTACATCTAAAACTCAGATGCAAAGCTATCTCTTCTGCATTGCCCAAAGTTGTATTTTTGAGAGAATATGAAAAAAAAATGCAAAATAGCTCTTGGCAGAAGGCGGGTAAACAGAGAAGGAATGTGGAAGCACATGGGTGTAGATACTTAAAAATGTAACAGTATTGAAACCCTGTCCAGCAGGAGCAAAAGCAGAAACTCAAAATGCACACACATACACACACATAGAAGTAAACATAAATACATTATCACTAAGAGCAGATGTTGGTATGGTGAAGACAAGAAGACGGCACAAATCACCTGCATTTCTCTCAGTTTCATCTTAATTATTTTATTTTAAATGTTCCAGCTTAAGATTTGCATTACGGCTTGTACAGCTCATGTAAATAGCAGAGAAATTCATTGGAACCAAGTCACACATTTTATTAAAACATTGTGTATGTTATTCAATTACGTCAAGTTAAAGTTTCCTTTTATTAAACGATTTTAAAAAGCATGCACATATTTATTTGCACACATATATGGTCATATACACTGGAAACATAAGAAGACATTGACAGTGCTGGATGCAAAGCCTAATACCGAATATGAGCTTGAACAACATCATTTAGATGAACTCAAAGAAAAAAATAAACATTGTTTCTGCTTTGCATAAGCCTAGGAGGTTAAATAAGATTATGATTAGTATGACTATTCAGTAATGTTGGCTCATGACCTTACGTGAAAAAACAAACATACTGTAAAACATGTGGAATGACTGTCAGGGAAACTTCATTTAATGATGACTGTAGATTAAGTGTCATTTTCAGCCAATGAGGGAGAAATCTGTTGACATAAATATGCTTTATTAAAAATAAAAGAATACAAATATTTTCCTATTAATAACATCACAAAACCAAAAGAGAAAATAAGAAACAACAAAATTGCTATTTAAAGGTTTTTGCTGACAAACTTCCTGCATAATGACTCCTGGTCTATTAGTTACTAATGACATGCCTAGATGTGTTTTAATCTAATATTCTTTCAAGCTGATTCAGTTAAAATATGTTTATTCCTGGCTTTTCTTGAGGCTTAAACAAGAGTTCCATGCTCTTCATCATGTTTCAACAGGACAGCCTGCTTCATTTCAAATGAAACTCTTCCTAATCTGCAGCTCAAAACTGACAGATGATATTTGCACACTCTGAACCCCTGGCTGAAAGCTGCTTTCAAATTGAAAACCTAAAAGGCAGGAAGATATAAACCGAGGAAACAAACTACTTCAAATGGCCTTCAGTGGACCACTTTTATATAGAAACAAGTTTGTGCCGGCTCTTTTGAGTCTCAAAGACGTAGATGGTAAAACTACTCCAGTCCGAGTGTCTGTGCTTCCACAGTTCAGATGTCTGATGTGGTTTCTCTCTGTAATTACGAGCCTTCAGAAGATTGTGCACCTGGTTTTCAATAACCACTTTTGACAGAGACTCAAACGCATTCTGAACATTAAGCGTATCATTCACTAACAAGAACATCTAACGCCACGGATAGCCACCATCAAAAGCTCAAATTTGCTAAAAGGCTAATAGAAACTGAGATATAGAGAGTGCTCCTGTAGGAATAAATGTAAAAGAAAAATAAAAAAAGAAGAGGTACAATTGAAACTGTTTACATGTGCTGGTTAAAAAGACACAGAAGCTTATTTTTTCACTTCTTAATGTTAGACCAAGTTAAACTTTGCCTGCCTTAGGTCTGTTAGGATCACAAAGATTATTTATATTTGCTAAATAAAAGGTTTAGATACGTTTTAGAAAGCTCATTTTGTGCTACCTATTGCTAATGTATTTACAGGGTTTGTTATGATTATTAAACAGTAATTTGCCATGACTATTGCCACAAGAAACTGAATGAATAATTTAACAATGATCTAAATGACATTCAAACACTAAATATGTTTTATTTCCTGTCTGACTCTGAATTAAACCCTTCCGTTCTATTAGGTGTCTACTGAATTACTTAAAACAAATGTATTAATGTTATAACCCTGATAGATCACGTTAAAATTAAAAATTATATATATATATATATACATATATATATATATAAATTGTACCCTGTGTTTGCTAAGGCAATTTAGTTAACCTTAGTACTGCTTGGTAATTGAGTGCATCACTATTTTACAATAATCAATTTTGAACGGCACTTTGCTCTGCGAGTTGTGAGCGGTTTCTGAGTGCATTTAAGTATAAAAATCACTCACACAAACACACAAATAACATCACCCCTACATGTAAATGTCCCATATTTCAATTAAAAAAAAAAAAAAAAAAAGAGGAAAGGCATTTAACATTTTTCTGATGTGTTAAAGGGTGTTTGGATGAATGAGTCCAGAAGAAGAATCTGAATCTATGATGCCAACAACAATAAAAGGCAGAAGTCAAAGTGTCTGTGGGACCACACTTTGATAAGTGTTAGGTGATCACACATTCGTAGTAATCTCGGTAACTCTGGATATACAAACATATTAGCTAATAAAAACTAGAAACTGGAATCTGACCAAGTGTGCAGCTTAGCTTGAATGCATCAGAACACCTTTAGGGTGTTATAAAGAGGCAAGTAAAGCAGCATAGCCCCTCCAGCTAAGCAGCAATTTTTTAAGAAATCTCTCCAGACATTTGTGGACATTGGGTGGACCAACAAAGTTGAAAAAAAATTATACGAGTTCTATTTCAGCAGTGAACATTTTTTGACATTTAGTGTGCCGAGCTCCTACTATGGGGCCTGTATATACTGAATATAGTAAAAGTATAGGCTTAGTTGTTAGTCTTTATATCAGTTTAAATAATAATAAATAAAAAAAACCATGCAGTTACTTAGGTGTAGTTTTGAATAACTTGACATATAGGTGAGATTAGATGGGTGCACTCTACATATCACAGGATAGTTTCTATTCAGAATGTGTGTGTTGATCCTGATCCTTTTGATAGATCAGGAGCATGAGGTGGCTATCTCATGTTAGAGACGCAAGGGTAGGGGCCCATGACTGTTTTAGGAGTCACCCTCTCTCCTCTCTTTTGTGGAAGATAGTGATAAATGATTAATGGGCACACCATAGCTGGGTGTGTATGTATGCGAATGTCCGTGTGTGTGTGGGTGTGTGTGTGTGTGTGTGTGAGGGGGATTTCTGCCTAGTGCCCTCTGGCTTCTATCACTGCAATACTGTTCACACACCTTTTCTGTTGCAATCGCATGCACACATACACGCACACACAGATTATTCATCATAGGCAGCTGAAGCATCATCTTGTTCAGGCTCATAAATAATTTCCTGCAGCTCAAGTCTGGCCTGGAAACCTGCCTTTCACTCCATGCCATCAACTCCCCCTCTAAGTACAACTCTCTCCCTTTCACACTGTCTGCCTGCCATATCATCCCCCTCTCCAACTACACTGATCTGGCTTCCTTTCTTCCTTTCTGTCACTCTTCAGTATCCCCTCTCCATTGGCAAAACCACCATGCTCCCTGTGGCTCCAGGCCCCCGCTACTTCCTTCCCCAGTCAAACCCGTCCTCTAGTACAACAATCTGTATCCATCTCTGCAGTGCTTTGCTTGGAAATCAGCAAAAAAAAAAAAAAAAAAAAAAGTCTCAACAGCAGCAGAAGGGGCTGGGGTTATCCACTGGGTCAAAAGAATGCAGCAAAAACACACTGCCTGGAGCATATTTGACAGGTTCTTGGCACTGTGTCTCAATGCTGTCATGCAATTAACAGAGTGTGGCACTCAATTTGCATTTAGAACATTGGTAGACAATTTTCTTCTCTGGCAAAAATTGCATAAGAAATGCATCAGAAAATATATTATAGGCGAGTCAAACAATAGAAGAGAAATTAAGAAAAAAAAAAAAAAAAAAAAACTTTCTCAGGCTATATAAATATTCGGAGAAATTTTCACGAGCGACTTTTACAACGCTACTTTAGATTAGAGCACAGCTGCAACTGTAACCAGCTTTACCAGCTGAAATGTATACAACAAATATTTAAACTTTAAAATCTGAAATCCAACAAACACTCAATTAAATGCACTACAAATTTTCTATCGAATGATTGAAGATGGAATGCATATTTGTATTCTATATTCGATTACAAATATGCTATTCTAATTTAGAGAACGCGACAGACATAGCAGAACTTTTCCGTCTTGTGTTTGAGGAATATTATTTAATTCACTCAAATCTATTCTCACAGTTGTAATTTCAAGCAGCTAAGACATTTTTCACAACTGAGAGAGAGAGAGAGAGAGAGAGAGAGAGAGAGAGAGAGAGAGAGAGGGAGAGAGAGAGAGAGGGAGAGCTGAAGTTACACCAGATTTGTTCGTGAATAATATATGTGGTGGAACTTTTAATGTGTTACGACAAATTTAGAAGTAAGAAGTTTACCAAACTGAAAACAAACACAAACTTTTAGTTTAACTGACAGCAAAAAGCAAACTGACCATGTTTGAATACTTTATTTCTTTTTAAATGTTCATCAATCATGGTTCATAAGTGAAAGGTAACTAAAATTGAGTAGAAATTAATAACTTTTTTTTCTCATTTAAACTCTACAGCAATCAGTCACAATAGCCACTGTGTGAATAGCGATGAATTTTAATAGTTAAATTTTAACTTTTAAGAAAAACAGCTTGTCTTCTCTGTTCAGGAAGAATTTTGCCCAAATAATTTGTTAAGTCAGTGGATAAGTACCTGGTAGTTTTCATATACTTGAACACTGGACTGGCTGCAACAATACAATAACATCATTATAAACTATAAGCAACTGACGATAGTCGCCGTTACACTGCTGGCAAGCTGCAAGCTTTCGATAAAATCCTAAAAATTAATGAGATGGATCTCCAACTTTGATGGCATTGATTTTTCCAGGAAAAACATTGGTTCAAGTCCAGAGCAATGTACACTGTTTCAGTCACCTTCATCGGAAATCGGAAATATTGTGAATGTGTAAAATCATTCCCAAAGTCTTAATCAATCAGTAATGAGGTTAAATGTGCCAAAGAAATGAAAAGCAAGCCAACATTGGCATTTATCCATAAAGTTTGAGAAGAGGAACTAGGTCTTTAGTTAACTCTAATGCATTAGTAACATAATATGCTGCTATTACTTTGTGACAAATGTTTGACCATGCACAAAATAAACAGTGGGCCAAAAAAAAAAAAACCCTGCAGTTTTCCTCCTCTCTTTCTCTTCGGTTGTTCTGATATTCAGTAGATTTGTTTTGACAGCTTGGAAGTTCACCTCTTTATGTCAGTGAGATCAACAGAGATTTAGTACATTCAATACCCATCATCCTCTAACTATCGGTTTCAGAGACTTACAGGACACAGGAAGCAGCTCCCCCTGACAGTGGGCTTGAGACAGAGTATAACCCGGAACACTTATCCATCAATCTCAGTCATACCTAGTAACCCTAAAAGCTCTCTGCGTGAGTGTGAACCACAGGTTAAAGCTAGTTCACTTGGGGGGAAATGAAAACTGGAGGAAAACAGAAAAAAAAGAAGATCCTGCCAAACACAACATATAAAATCTGACTGCTGACCAGGAATTTCAAAACCTGGACATTCTTATGAGGCTAAGTGGAACACAAAGACGGATATCGATCTACTGTGTTTACCTCTGGTTTAGTGCTATCATCTGATTGGGGTGCCTCACAGTTCACCTGTCAATCTCCATAATGGACTCCTTGTGACTTAGAAAATCCATACAACTCCCGCAAGTTTTTCTTCATAATACAAGCTGATTTCAAAGTCCCAGCTCTTTTTAAAAATGTTTCTTGAAGTCCAAGACATGGGAATCTGCATGTCTGTATGCGTTATGTTTTTAGACGGTCCAAAAACCATGTTCTTTAGACAAAATGTTCTGTGATGGAACAAATATGCCCAGACTGACTTTGGCAAATAAAAACAGAACATTTGCAGATAATAAAACAGAAATAGTCATCTCTATGCACAATAGTCTTGGGTTATCCCAAAAATAACCATACATATCAAGCAAATGAAAGAAAGTGAAGGTTTCTCTGAAACTTCAAATCAAACCCGGGTTTGGAACTTGTTCAAAACTAGAGACACATCTTATAAATAAACAGTAATGCAACTTGTTTTTGTAATTACTGGTGACACAGAAAACTTTGCCTCTTGTCTGAGAATCATTCAAAGTTTTCTAATATAAATGAAAGATTTCATTTAGAGATGCGGAGACAGAAACAGCATGAACAGAGGTAGATTGCGGGTAAATGATGAAAACAGATCGAGGAAGGTTGAGTCTGGCGATGAGGGGTCCCTGTGGCTACATGTGGCCATCAGCGTATCTTACTGTTCAATAATGATAAATAAGTTAACTGTCTCTCTCCCCAAACGCCCTCCTTCTTGCTGCTAGCACTCCTCTATTTATCTAGCCTCCAACATAAAATCCTATGTTAATGAAATAAGTAAAAGCCGACCGCTTACAACACATCATTTTTATGCACAATGTACACTCACTGGCCCATTTATTAGACACACTCTGCTAGCATTAGGTTAGAACAGCTTTTACCCTAAATTATCAATGCCAATTGAATCAACAAGGTGATAAAAACATTCCTCAAGAGATTTTGGTCAAAATTGGCAGCTGCACACGCACAATACTTTCTTCTTTTCCAACATGTCCCAAAGGTTCTCTGTTGGATCAAGACCTTGTAACTGTGGAAGACGGAGTCCAGTGAACTAATTGCCAGGTTCATTAGACTAGAGATGATTTAAGCCTTGTGACCACAGACATTAGAATATATGAACAATGTAATCTTAATGGGGTAAACATGGTCAGCAGCAAAACTCAAGATAGGGTGTGGAGTTAAACAATGCTCTTGAAAATCACTCCACGCCATTACACCGCCAACAGCAGTCTGCTCTCCTAATACAAGAAATGCTGATCCAGGCCTTTGAATGGGAAAGGTGCTTTATAAATGAACTATTTACTTGCATTCAAGAAATTTTGGTCCAAATTGCATTTTTGTTTAAGCAAGAATTGTGGCCCATCTGAATGTAGCATTTGAAATTAAAGGCCCATCACACCAGGTCATTTTCTAATCTGCTTAGCACCAGTTTTGTGTTTTATAATAACAGGAATGGGACCTGGTGTGGTTTTCTGCTCCTGTATCTGCTTCAAAGTCCAACGCATTATACTCTTTTCATCTACTTCGATCTTAACAATGGTACGTTCGGATCTGGGATGTGTTTAAATATTATGTTGTAAATTTAGACAATAAGATTTTTTTTAACATTAATACCAACCCTTTGAAATAAGTCCAGTAACTATAACTAGAAGTCATCAGCAGAACAAATGAATATCAATAATCCACATTTGTAAGTACTTTGGCTTGTGTACATTCACCAACGATGATATTGGTCAGCCAATGCATACAATCTAACAGGACCTAGTGAACAGGTCATCCATTAATGATAACCTTTCTCATCTACTTTATAAAGTTATTTCATGGTGACACTGCAGGAACCACACAATTATTAAATACATATTTAATTATTGGCATCAGCTATAATCAGTTTGCAATTTAATGATTTAATGACATTTAATAAATTGTCTATTAAATAAATCATTTAAATACTTAATAAAACATTTATTTATTTCATAGTACTTTTAATTAATGCTTTAATAATATACTTATTTATTTAATGTTGTCCATTTTAATTGTCTATAGTTCATTGGCGTTCCAAAATCCTATAAGTTGTTTAATTATTTATTTATTTAATTTTTAATCTGAGTCCAAATTTCGTATCACAAACAAGCAAAGGTGGTATGACAATAAAAAATTCCTTGAATCCTTAAATGACTGTCACTGTTCTGGACAGGTAGACAGCAATTACTTTTTGGGGCTCTGATGCCCTTTTTGAGATGCTTTAGGCTACGTTCACACTGCTGCCATGTCAAACTTTTTCATGGCCGCTTTTCAATCTTTTCACCCCCAGTGCTTTCTTTTTTCTCCCATTGCTAAACAACTTTAAAATCAAGCCATTATTACTTCTGTAAACAGATGTGACAGCATCTTTCTTCTCCTGTGCATGCGGGTAGCTTTGGGGTCATGAACTGTTCACGTAGCAGTCTGACTGCGGTTTCATGTAACTAGTATCATGAGCGACCATAGAAAAGTATTCAGATTTCAGAAAGAAATCTGAATTGAGCTTTAAGACCTGCTGTGTGAACGTAGCCTTAGTCTACTTCATGATGTCAAACACGTTCTAATTAAGCCATTTCTGACAGGTTTGGCATTAACCAGGCCACGGTGTGGATAGAGAAGTTAAACAACAAAGAAAGATGTGAGGAATAAGTTTGGTTCATAAGTTAGCAAGGGGGGGTGGCAACAATGTTTTGTCATTGGATCAAGTTTGTCGGTTTATTTTCCCAAATAAATAAAATTCTTATTAGGAAACTTCATTCTTAACTTCGGTTATCATTGCTTGACTTTTTGTACAATGACCTGAAACATTTGAAGATGAAACTGAATAACAGGTTCAGGATTTAATATCAACAGTCTCTCACTCAGTCCACTTATTTGTTAAAGTATTTAACCATTTTTATTAGTCGATGGAGAAATGTGCAATATTTTTATTTATTTTTTTTTTACGGTAAAACCAAATAATGTCATGTTATTTTACCATGCTGGGACAGACTAAAGCAAACAAAGCAGAAGTAAATAAAAAAAAATGGGATGAAATTGAAAAGAGGCAGAAAGCAAACAGATATCGGCTCCTCCATTTGTGCTGTTGCTCCATCTACTGTAGGTGTGTGTCTGGAGGGTCCTAATTGCTGCTGAGGTCAGGCTGCAGAGCAGTAAAGGGTTGTGTTTGATGCAGGTAAGAGTGTGCATGCATGCATGAATGTGTGTGACTGCTCTGCATGCCCTTGACTTGCAGCTGGCAAACAACGCTTTAGGCCCCCACAGCTGCCTCATCATTACTGTTCACAGGGATCCCCTGCCACACACAAACACGCACAGGCTCACGCAGAGTGAGACTTAGTCACAGCTACACAGGCACAGACACAAACAGGCACACGCAGACATACACAGAGACACTCACCCCTTCCCGCAGGCTCCTCATTAAGCCAGTGTAGGCGGCAGCAGGAACGAACCACAGTCCCTCTGGGGAGCCTCTCTTCTCCTCCTGATAGAGAGTCATAGAAAAGACAGGGAGGACGGGTGAGAGGGGAGGGTGTACAGTTCGGGATGGGGGGGGCAGCAAAGGAGCAGAGTGGAAATGAGAGAGAGGCACATAGATGAAGTGAAGGAGATACAAGTAGAGAGGAGTGAGGAAAAGGGCAAGAAAAGGCCAAGGCAGGGAGGGGAAAGGGAGCGCGAGGAGTCAAGACATCTTGATTACACGGTTTATAATCCCTGTGAGCAACATGCTTCATAGCTATGGCTTACTCGGATGGCTAGTCAAATGTTGGTTACTCAAAATGTTTGCTTTAATTTTTTTTTAAATAATTGTGTAAATTATTTGCTTGGGATATAGAGATGTAGAGTCCCATACTAAATTTTACATTTTAAAATTTTTTTCGCACTTATTTAACAAAAAAAAAATGAAATGACCCTCTTTTTCAAATTTCCATTTGTCTGTAGATTTCTTTCTTTCAACAACTCAAAAGATAAGGCAATCAACAAATTGAACAAAGCCCAATTGTTTTTTTGTGAAATAAATCTGAGCACTTTTTATACTCATTCCCACTTTACCAAACTTCAATTATTTGATTTTTTGTAAATACTTAAGCAATTTTTTTCCTCAAATAAGTTTTTCTATGGTATTTGTAGGCATCATTTTACAAGCCCAAACTCTTACAACTACCCATTTAGAAGTAATTTACAGGTTATTATAGTTATTTAATATTAGTTCACATTTGGTTTTCATTGCAAATATGTACACAAGAAGTATATGTAGGTTTTTCTGAAGATAGATCTTTTTTTTCACTTTTATAGAAGCACTGTCTCATAGCCCACAGATTTCTAATCATTTATTATATAGTTTCTAACTTATTTGAAATGGTGCTCTGTTCCCTTGCTGCTGTGCTTCGCTTTAGGCTACATCTAACCTTGAGGAAAAAGACAGACCTGTGGGCGCTGGGTAATTGTTGTCATTGACAACTGCAGAACTGAAAAACACACAACTTTATTTGGCTAATATTAAAAGGAACATTCTGCATAGGTTAAACATTGGTTTTTCAGGCAACATATGTAGCATAAATTCACCTGTGGCTTGTAGAGCCGATCACTTGCATTGATCATAAGAACTCACTTTAGCCTCTAAAATATTTTCCCAAAAGTCTTGAGGATCATCTAGATGTTTTTGGCAAATGTGAGAGGGGCCTTTATGTTCTTTTGGGTCAGCAGTGGTTTGACCTTGGAAATTTCCCATGGAGGGCCAGCCTCTCTTTCTTATTGTTAAATCTTAACCTCTGACCCCAACTGAGGCAACTGAGACCTGCGGAGCTTTAGATATTGTTCAGGGTTGTTTTATGACCTCCTGGTTGAACCGTTTATGTGTTCCTGGAGAAATTTTGGTTGACCAGTCTCTCCTGGGAAGGCTCACCACTGCTGCATGTTTTCCCCAGTGGGGGATTATGGTTCTCATTTTGGTTTGACCAAAGTCTTAGACAGCACTTTTTAATCCTTTCCAGACAGACAGCAGTGATTTTGTGTTTCTACCTTTTAATTTTTTTTTTTAATTAATTATATATTATTAAATCATGTGCATTGTATCTGAAGACTAATAAACAGTCTTCAGGGTTTTGTTAATGAAATTGAGTAAAAAAAAAAAAAAAAGTAGATTACCGGTAACTACAGTTAATTTCATTTATCAGGGGGACCCACTACTTTTCCCCAGAGGGTCAAGATAGCTTGGATAGTTTTTTTCCCCTAATGAATGGAATAAATTATTTGAAAACTGCATTTGTACAAACTCAGATATTCATTTTATAATGCTAAAAATTTATTTGACAATCTGTAACCCTTATTTGCGACACAAAAAAGCAAAAATAGAACAAAATATGTAAGGGGGGGAAAAAAATTGTTGTAGTAATCCATCTCATGGTGCAAAACTATCTTTGATAAACTGAAAAGGTTCCTCCATCACTACTAAGCTGAAGTTTAATTTATTTCATTACACTAAAAGTTGTTGAAGATTCAAACCAAGTACTCCATCACCCTGAAACGTGAGCAACATTTAAATCTCCATTCCTGTGCTGGAAAGGATTATGAAGGGTACTCTGATTTTATTTTTCCATTTATTTTGGGACTGACCCTAAATTAGAAACATTTTAAGGTGATGAACAGCTGATCAGAGCAACACACTGAAAGGAAATTAAAACAAAAACAACAACTATTAAAGAAGATGTTAAAAGTGATCCAAATGGAGCCTCTACAATTTCTTTTCTCAGCTTTGGAAGAGTATTCATAGCAACCAAGTAGGCTGATTGATTTTTGAAGGTTATCAGTCAGTCATGTAAATAGAAATCTTGCTTAATTGACTCGCCTGGTGAGATTGAGGTTAAGCAGAAATAAATTGGCATCACCTTTCCTAATAAAGGAGGTCTTCTTCACTCTTTCTTGTAAGTTTGAGGACAAGGGGTCAATTCCTTTTCAATCGAGTTTAGTCAGCATACAAAATTAAACTCCATTACCTGATGATAGAGTTCACAGTTAAATCCATTTTACCCTAGATTGGTCTTTTTCTCTGAGGTAATGAGAATGCATTTTGATCTATTTTATATGCAGGGAATGCTGTGAATGATTCATTTAAACTTATTAACTCAAAGTAATCCATTTCATTTTCATCTCAAAAACCTTTTTTCAAACATTTTTTTTTTTGTCTTTTACAGTGTCTTGCAAAAGAAAAGTGCTTATATCCCTAGAACTTTCACTTTTTGAACCACTATAACCTGACATTTGAATATTTGTTGTGATATCAGTACAAAGTTGTGCACAATGTCAAAGTGGAAAGAAATCATAATGAACTGTAGTACCTGGCCTTAAAATAATTACTAATATATGAAAATATTCAAATAAATAATGATTTCCCTATTTATTTAATTGTATATATATTATTTTCTTTGCAATTTACTCATTTTGCACTTTTCAAAAAAGCTCTGCTCCTCCAGCAAACAATATTCTTAGTCATAATTTAATGCTTATAGAGCCCAGTTGTGCCCCTCCTCTAGGGTCTGGGACAGCTGACCCAATATTCTTTCATGTCTGCAGCCTTGCATGTA
The DNA here is from genome assembly GCF_001443285.1 of Poecilia latipinna. NCBI lineage: Eukaryota > Metazoa > Chordata > Actinopteri > Cyprinodontiformes > Poeciliidae > Poecilia > Poecilia latipinna. Next base: position 315,785 of record NW_015113044.1, read on the forward strand.
TCCATGTATTGAGTGACGGTCAACAAGTCCCATTCAAATCCAACCCCCTAAAATGAATATTTCTATTTCACCAGCAGTAACATGAGAGTCATAGGAAGAGGTGACATGTAAGTTATACCTCAGAAGAAATCATGTAGAGAAACTCCCCTAGTGGTGGCAACAGGAACTGCTTCAGTTTATTGTTCCTGAGATTATCCCGCAACAGGTCTGTTAGAGTTGACACAGCCTGAAAAACAGAGTGAGATGTGGTTTAGATATAAACAGAAATTCACTTTAATACAAAATACCAAAAAATTCTAGACTTTTCTCCACGAGTGTCTATCGCTGTGTCTATCAGATGTATTAATTTATTTATATTTTTTTTAAGGTGCCTTTTTGTGCTGACACTTATACGGAGGTAAACCAAATTTCCAAAATGTTCATTATTTGGCTCCAATGGTTTAAAGTTAACTTATTGATGTTCTGGGGAAAACAGCACTGGAGTGACTAGAGATGCCTAGTCATCAGTGATGCCCCTCCCCCACCTGTTGAGTGCTGCCAGTCAGCTGGCTGAAAAAAGGCCATTGACTACAGATGGCATTTTCAGCCAGCTTGATGGGCTAATTAGCCCGTCAAGCTGGCTAATTAGTTTGACAGGCTAATTAGACCCCCTGTCAAGAATACAGGCTGACTAATTAAGCTAAGATAGTATCAGCTTGTTATACTTGTGTAACGTTGAACGGACTAGAATGAAGAAAAGGTGTAATATTATACACAATACACTCTGGAACATCAATACTAATTTAGTACTACGGATTGAAATATAAATAAATATTAAAGACGTCTACTTTAGCAGCAGCAGGGAGTAGCAGTACTAGCAGTAATAAAAAGCAATCAGATCATGGCATTAATTATTTAAAATGTTTGTATTATACTCAAGGTTATGATACAGCAAAAAGCTCAAACCAATCTATGCAAACTGACAACCACATTTATAATTTAAGTATCATGAAGTGGCTTTTTATGCTTTTGAAAACAAGAATGAAGGAAGTCTGGATATATACGAAGGACTAGAAACAGTGATTGAACTAAGACAGCAACAAGAAACAAATGTTTGCATGCAGCGTAATCACAATAGGTCAAGAAATACAATAAGATAAATTACAGTCGTTAGAAAAGGTGCAGAATTTTATAAGACCTAAGCATCAGTAGGAAACGTTCCTCACACAAACAACAGCACAAACACACACAAAGTGGTAAACAATGTTCCAACCTGGTATTATCAAGTAACCTTGGTGATGCCATTACAAGAAGACTGTATATATATATATATATATATATATATATATTTGAAACCTCCCAACATAGCGTTTTAACTATTTATGCTTAGATCTTTGTTACTCATTTTGTTTAAAAGTCTCAGATGTTCTGTAAATCACAATATTCAAAATTCACTTTTTGCATGTTTCTACTTCTGTTTGGGTAACTCCTACTTCTAGAAACAATCCAAGTGAAAAAAACAAACACTCAGCAGTTTTGGGGAATATGTAAATGTTCTCCTGGTGTCTGCAAAACAACCTGTTTCAAAAACCTCTAAATTGTTACGTCACAATTTTGTTACCTAGCAACCCCAAGCCAAGCCCTCACCCTGGCTACCCAAGTGGAGATCTATCCACTGCATTACAAGACAACGCTAAATTTGTTCTGCTGGATTACCACTGCAATGGCTGCTGGAAAACAAAAATGTTTTGTTGTCGACTACAATACAGATCGTGTGTCCACGCATTTCCTCCCAGTCAAGGAGAACAGAGCAAAGTGGCTTAATTTTATTAATTTTAATTTTATTTTAAAAATCAGACATGATTTTTACATGTCTGAGGTGCCGATGACACGTAACATGACACTGAGTTTGGAGGTCTTGGCCAGCAGCAGCTTATTTGCATGAGCTCAAAACAGCCAAAACTGATCGGGTGAAATCTCCATACCTGAGAATGACTTTGTGTAATAATTGTAATGAACATGTTTTGTATAGCCCAGAGACTTATCCTAGCTTGACGGAGGAAGAATAATAGTGGACCTTTAAAGAAACGGGCAAAAACGCAGTCTTCAAGCTCCGAAATTTTAAGAAAATGCTCATTAGAAAGGTGAGAAGGACCAATAAGACAAATCCAATGCAAGAAAAAAACCCAAGAGGAAATGTAACAGATTGAGCAAGGCTTGAGACAAATCTGTATTCAGACTGTAAAAAGACTGTGGGCACAGGTGTTCCGGACGACCTCTGAATGTGAGCCGAGGTACTGAGAGTGTGTAAAGAAACATAAATCCGTTTTTAGCACGACTTGTAACTGGATCACTCAAAACAATTACTAGCGTCTTGTCTTTACAGCTTGATATTTAAGTATATGGTGAGACACCTGGCTGCTTCCTGACATTAACATTAATGGGTAATTCTGTGATCTGATGCAAGACCTGCCTGACCCCTTTGTCAAACTGCCCTCCTCTCAACTTCTTAACATTGATCTTTCCTTCTCTATTTGTTTGAATTTACCAGATCTGTGCCGGTTTCTCAATTCGTTTCTGCTGTTCGCTTATCGTGACTAAGGCTGAAGCCCTTTTCACCCTTTGCCCGTCTTGTAAGCAGATTTCTCAATATAACCTATTTTTCTGTCCGGACAACTTTTATAAGTAGTTATTTTATATATTTGAGAAAGATTTTCCACCACAGAATAAGAGGTTCGGACTAGTAAATTATTTGTCTTTTAAAGAGAAAACTGCAGCATCACTTCCAGAGACAATAAGTTATTGAGGTGAACCAAGAGATTGGTTAACAAAGCTGCAGTGCAGTCAACCTTATCTTCAAGTGCCCAGCTCTCCACCAATGTGCCTAATTTGCAACATTTTCATTCTATTTGTTGTACTCTGATAACCTAATAATGATGCTTGCACAACGGAGCATTATTTTAAAAGGTTTTTTGGCAGATAAAACATAATGGCATATCCAATGGAAAAACAAGCAGGTAATGCCTGGTTAAAATGTACATAAAGCACTGTATCCATCAAAAAGATGATATAGATAGATTAACCCAGATTCTGAGAATGTCTCGTCAAGCGCTCTACTGGTAACATAAGACCTACTTTTATATTTTATGCACGACTATATGGGGTAATATCTGATGCAAAGTGGAAAACATTATGAAATACCAAACCCATTAGTGCTACTGTAATTGAATTTTTAAAAATGTGTTTAAACCGTTGCACTTTTCTCGATGGGGTGTTACAAATACTGCTACTTTTTGTGTTTTGTGCAGCGAGTACCCTCTGAATCTGTCCTCAAGGATTGCTGGGAGATTTTTCAGAGCATTTAGTCTCCTTATCGTGTAAAACACCCTGCACAGTAAAGGATGTGCTTCTTAATCTGCAGGTAGGCTTAAAAAAAAGGGAGACATTTTTGAGTGATGTTTAGTGAGGGGGAAATGTGTGAGGTTTCAAAGACACTGCATCACATTAACAGCTGAAAAGTTGTCAGTATTTTTTTCTAAAGCAATTTTATCATTTTAAATAAAAAAAAAAATAAACATCACTGTCAGCAGAAAAAGAACAAGACAGAAAGGGGACAGTGAAAAAAGACAGGTGTACTTTGTTTGTATGTGTTTAAAGTATATATTTGTGTGTGTGTAGGTGGGAATGGAGGGGTTGAATAAAGTATATTGAAGTTACTATGGTAACTAAGCCCAGCCCCAACACACCAATCAGCAGGATTGCAGCAGGAGAACCCCTGCTGAGACGACACACACTCAAAGAGAAAAATGCAAGTGTGTGTTCCGTTTGATTGGTCATCTGTTCCCTGCAATATAAGGAAACACAACAATACAGTATCTGCAGGCACAAACACACACCAATAAGAACAGACAGAACTACATACACAAAACCCCTGCTGAGAGCTCACACAGGCAGTGTTCAAAACAGCCTGTGCACACACATAAAAGACTCTCACACACACAGGACCCCTGCTGAGCCCATAGATGGTCAGGCACGGCCATAGTCACGAACAGACAGAGGAAGATAGGCAGGCACAACGCTCAGTTATATCCACAGTAGCTGCAGGAAGGTAAAGCGGGTAACGAAGGCAAAAAACAAAAACATTCCACCATTTGTCCTAAACACCAAGGGCATTGAACGTACATATATGCCAAGGCTGGCCTTTTTCTAAATTCCAAAGACAAATAAGCAGCAGCAGTATGAACGCTATAATGAGGACATCAGGAATCACACAGACATAAATTATATATGGAAACAAACAAAAGAGGAGAGAAAATTGGTTTATAATTATAAAGGTCACACAAAATTAGTTTTCTACTTAGATAGCTCTGTATGAACCTTTTGTTTTTAGAAAATCCACATAAACTGACTAAATTGCCCTTGTGAATTAATAAAACTGATGTGAATATCGTTTCGTTTACAATGGTAATTATGCTCAGATGTTATTTCAGTCCACTTTGGAAACTTGTTGATTTAACCACAAAAGCATTCAGCAGTAATAAGGTTGTGATCTCTCAACTGCAATTTATCTGCATTTCTGATGCTTACAACAATAAGTATTGCTCAAAGCCAAAGAAGAAACACCAAATTACATATCACAGGGTGCTCCAGCATACATAAGCTGCAACATTAAAATCACTTTGCAGATGAGGACAATAACGTTGATGATCTAAAAATCAATGCAAGGTTTCTTTGTGAAACCTTTGCTCTGAGCAATCAAGTTGTGTACTTCTTTCAGACAGATTTAAATATTACTGGAGACTGTAAAAACGTCCAAGGTGCTGCAGGGTCACAGCGCAGTAGTATTCACCGGCGGTATAGTGCACCCAAACAATCTATAACGCCCTCAAAGCGTTCCAGAGGGATACAGAAAAGCCAGCTGAGATCTCGCATCCATTCCCCCAACAGATCAGAGGGCTTGAAAGCATGTGATCAAGACCAGCCCTTGAGAGCTGATAACCCGCAACTTTTAGATGCATCCCTGCTCCAAATTCCCTCATCATCTTGGGAAGAAGTCGTTCATTTGATTCAGGTGAATCAAATGAACGACTCCTGCACCTTTTAGGGCTTTTAGGGCTGCACCTAAAAGTTGAAGGACAGTAAGTCTCCAGGATTAGAGATAAAACTGTTTGTGCCGTACATTTAATAAATATTATCTTAGCAAGAGTGTGTTCACTGTGCAAAATATCTTATCAAATTATTTGAGAACTTCTAAAGCCATAAGAGCTAAAACAGAAAAATAGAAAAAGTCATCATATTTTACTTGCTTTTAATGAAAATCACATCAAACGCATTATAAGAAAATACACTTGTATTTTGCTTCTAAAAACATATCTTTTTTTAATGTAATTTTCCATTAGAAGCAAGCAGTTTCAAATTGGTACAATCTCATCAAAACAAAACAAATTGCATTTGTAGGAGATATAACCCTGGTGCAAGCAACAGTACAGAATATTAAGGTTTTTCATTAACTTAAAATCCAGTTGTGCCTTGTATGTATGTTTAAATATGCATGAGAGACAAACAGGGAGATGGAAAGTCGAGGAGTTTGGTATTTTTTTTCTGCATGTGGAAGGAAGTTGTCTCAAAGAGCTGTAATGCCCCCAGCTGGTCCACGCTGGATCTAAAAAGTGAGTATGGAATGAGCAAGTGTTGCTGTTCACGTGTTCATCCGGGCTCAATTTTCTCTCAACTGTATTAAAAGTTTTGATTTCTGTTAGCCCAAAGAAATGAAGGGGAATTTTACTACAATTTTAGATATTTTAAATGTTACATGAACAGCATGAACACAATTTCCTCTGGCATTTACTGCCACATAATGGTCCAAACTGGTATTACATTTGTGATTTTCCTGACTTCTTTGATGTCACTGTTAGATCTTTGAGCATGTGAGAATGTAATGAATTCATGTTACCCAAACATGAAAATGTTTACCTGGTCACTTTGTAGTAACCGACCTGTCTGTGACTACTACTAAGAAGTCTCTTTTGATAACAATAATTAATATCTAAGTAAACTTGTTAAAGAATGAGGTTAGATTAAGTCTGAAATAATACTACAGTAAAAAGGATGTTTTTAAATATATTAAGTTCTGCACTCAGGGTGTCAGTAACATGTTTGTATGTTCAGACCTCAGAAACGTGGCAGTCCTCTTCAAGACGACTACAGTACAGAGCCAGAAGGCCCATCGTTCTGAGGATCTTGCTTCGTCTGTAAGATATTGTTCAAAAATAAAAATGTGATAAATTAATTTTAGATATTGTGTTTGCATATCAGAACAGAGTACATGGTAACACAATTTAAGTTGGTAAATTTCTTAAATGGGCTTTCCTAAAAGTAACAGAAGACCTGAAGCTTGCAATCAAAACCAGAACAATGATTTAATTCACTTAAATCCCCTTGAAAGAGGTTAGCTTAATTATTTCTGAATTAATAATAAATCTGGCTAGCCAACAAAAACACCTAAAGTAAAGCTGTAACTGAAGAGATGGCACAAGAAAAAGACAGACAAGTGGAAAACACAAAGGCTTGTCTTATGCTTTAATTCAGAGCCTTTTCATTGCACAGGAAATTCTGAATTTACTGTAAAATATATGTGAAACTATAACATTTTTGTATTACTCCATTGGCACCTTCATTGTAAGCTATCATGTTTTCTCTTCCTGGAAAAAAAAAATACACATATAGGATGTACTTACAAATCCCAGTTTGGAGCTTGCCGTAACTGCTGGGTCAATACAGAAAGCTGCCAAAAAAGCAAACAAAAAAGAAACACAAGGAGATTACAGAAGTGATAAGGAAAAAAAAACATATTTAGGAAACTAAATTAAGAGATGACGATTAAATTGTGTAAAAACATGGGATTTAGATGGATTGTTACTTCTTCAAAACTCAATTGTTTCTATACATGAACCACAACATATTAACAGCTAAAATAAAAAGATCAATTGCTATCAGTACCAGGTGTATATTATGCAAATATACAGAATGTGTTGTTGTGTCTTAACTAATGCTGCATAATTTCAGAAAAACAATTAAAATGCTTTTTTAAAATATTTTGATGATATATTTCCTTTTTTGAAAAAAAAAATCTTTCTTCGACCCCACAAATTTTATAGGATTTAGCATTAAATCCTATAAAAATACATCAAGGGTGAGCACTGAGGACAATGAAAGCTCATCCTGCAGACCAGGATGAGTCGGCTGCAGGCATGGCACTTTTACTGGATTTTGGTAAAAGTTCTTATCTCAATAAATGTCCAAAACATGGTTCTAGCTACACCATATTCTAATTCAAACACAAAATAAACATTTTTCAGTTGAGAATTTCTTTAACATCAAGTCAGGATCTACCTTTAAACTTATTTTCTAATGATTTTATGTGAAAACGTCAAGAGAAATGCTACATAGTATTTTAAGTTTCTGACAATAAAAATGTAAATTGTGGCTTGTTTTTGTATTCAGGTCTCTTTATTCTTATCCATAAAATCCAGAGTAACCAACTTCATTTAGAAGTCATAAAAATCAGCTAATAGAGTTCACCTCTGTGCAATTTAATCTCAGAATTACTGCAGAGTTTCTGTGAAGGTCTCAGAGGTTGGAGCACATTAATGAGCAAACAGCACCATGCGGCCCAAAGAGCACAGCAGACAGGTCAAAGATAAAGCTGTGGAGAAGTAACTAACAGGCTGGAAAAGCTCATGTGGATAAAGTTAAACACAGAAGTGCTATTTGTGCACTCTGTAAATCCGGCCTTTGTTGCAAGAAGAAAAGTCTTTGACAAAAGTCAAGAAGTGAAAAAAAAAAAAAATATATATATATATATATATATATATATATATATATATATATATATATATATATATATATATATATATATTTATAGCACTCTAGTTTTCTGAGACACTGAATTCTTGTTTTTACTATCTGTGAGCCATAATTAGCTAAATTTACAGAATTCAATGTGTGAAATATACCCGTCTGTGTTTGAAGACGTTCCCCTTTTAGAATTGAAGTTCTGAAATTCTTCTGATGATATTCTAAAATATAGAACAAAAAATATATAGCACTGGTGACAGCAAGGGTCCTAACGCTGTCATGCTACTGCATGTTGAGACACAGGATACTATTTCAAACTACACAGTTATGGCCAATAAACCCAGTCAAGCTACATTCCAAGAAGGGAGCTGAAGTAAATGTTTTCCTACCAGTGTTGAGTTAATCAGCCTATCAGCAATAACTGTGTGGCCAGCTATACAGCAGAGGTAGCACAGCAGGTTGAGTCTAGATCGAACAGCTGTAGACTGAGGAAGAGCAGAAGAGGAGGGGAGTGGCGTGGACGGCTTCTTTTCTTCAAAGCATGAATGAAGTTGTAGCAGAAAACCAGACCACTCGTCATCACTCAGAGAAAGCAGCTTCTCCACTACACAAGAGAGAAAAGATTTAACTTTGAGGTAATCTTGTGCTATACATTCAATTTTATTGATGCAGATTAAGACAACATACCTGAATATGCTGGTACACAGAGGTTTTTGGGATCAAATCGAACAGGAGTGATCTTAAGTATCTGTTGAAGTCATTATCGGAAAAAAAAAAAAAACCCATCAACTTCAGTTTATGTCCATCTTACATTTTGTTGCTTTGTTCACCCTTTCCTTGCGACTGTGCTATCAATATTCACATTCACATTAGGAAGAAACATCTGAAAGGCTAATTATAATTATACTTGATCCTAGAGGATTTAGCCTGTATGCAGCCATCTCCATCTCCATACCTTTGGATTGTTGATGATTCGGGTGACACTCAGGTCAAACTCGGTGTGTAGAAGGCGCTTCACACAGCTTGCAATGTCAGTATCGGTGACAATCTAAAATAGAAAACAGTGGGGAGAAAATCAGATGACTGCCTCTTTGCTGTGTTGACCCCTTAACACCTACAGAACTTGCTTGACTCTTTATTGTACAGAATCAGCAAGGTGTTAAGAAACATTCTGACATTTTGGCTCATATTGTGACAAATGTCCTGCTCATCCATGGAGGGAGTCTCCTGTTCCATCCCAAGGCTACTCTATTTAGATTAAGTGAATCAAGATTCACTTAAATCCTTTTTCTCCCCCATTCTGATGCCTGATTTGCACTTTGTCAAATCGTCTCCACTACATCTGCTTACCTAAACGTATTAAAATGATGCCCTAGTAAAGTTAACAGTGTAAAGTAACGATTACCTCAAGCTCAGAGTTGTGGTTTGATGGGTCTGCGATACTACATTGGGTTCTTGAGTTGCTGTGAAAAACCACAAATAATAAACCATGACCAACAATGGACAAATAAGAAATAAACGTTTTATTTATAGCTGAACTGTTCATAGATATTGAAACTCCACTGAGGTAACACACGGGCTACAGTTATGCTTTTAGAAATGAATTAATCCAATTACTTCCAGATCAATGTCCCCAAATACTTTTGATGAAGTTTAACTGTAGAATACTTTTGAAAAAATATTTCTACACATGCTTTAAATAAAAATACCTAAGTAGAAAGATTGTATCAGTGTTGTCTTGATCCAGCCCGTTCTTTGGTTTCAGCTCTAGAATGTTACCTGAAAAAAGGGGCAAATGTGTATTTTTATCATCACACATCTATGCAAAAAAATTAGTCAAAAAAAAGTTGAGAGTTAAAGAATTGCATATTTCTTATTTTTCTTTTTTTTTTTCTTTTCAGAAATACCATCTTGATTTAGAAATGACAAACTGCTTAGTGTAAAAGGCCAAAGATGTCATGCTACATTTGTACATTGTATTTGAAGAGAACAAAGCTTCTCATGTCCAAGTAAGGAACTGCCACGCCATTAAACCGTTAAAACCGATCACAATCTGCTACCTGTCATATATGGTTTGGTGGGCTGTGGATCTCCCTGCTTTGGTTGAGACAGATCTCTCGTCTCAACTTGGTCCGCCATTGTTTTTCCACATCTCACTTCCTTATTTGAGTTTTTGTAATTTAACCTTCCACCAGACACATGTGTGACAGATTGTTGGCTTTCAGCTTCCGTGTCACACGGCCTGTCGGCTACATTTGTCGCATGAGAAGATGTTGATTTCTTTGAGACATTGAAACCTGTCTGGCTTATTGCTGAGTGGCTGCTGGGTTGACTGACTGAGTGTTCTGCAGGAAAAGGGCTGCGTGTCCTTTTGTGTCTGTAAAGGAATAAAAATGCGTCAAATAATTTAACCAAAGCCTCTCAAACAAATGACAGCATCGCCATTTTTACAAAAATGTTGCAAAAAAAAAAAAAAAAAAAATTGGAAATGTTACAGGGGATAAAATATATCTACACATCCTGTGATAATAGAGACAAATTCATCACAGAATTGTTTTTTGTACCCATTGACATCTTCAGCTTCCTCATATTTTCCATCATCTTTTTCCATTTTTACTTGAGTCCAGAAAGGATGATCCACCAGCTCCGACCAGGTGATCCTGATGAAGGAAACTAGTTCATATAACTCAACACTGGCAAACCAAAATGACTTCAACGGAAGTAGCCACAGTCAGAATCCACTGAACAATTGGACATTTAAATACAAAATTACAGCCATGATGTTCTCAAGGACAAAAAACGTTAGTTTTGTGACGAAAAAGATCTACGTTTAGATAAAAAGTTTAAATAATTTTGAGAAATGAGGGCTTGTGTGTTGTGTGCAAAAATCCAAAACAAAACATCTGATTACTAAAATTATATAGATACATATAATTCATATTTCAAAACCATAACGTCAATGGGAAATCAATGGGTCTGACCTCTTGGTTGGGTTTTTATTTAATAAACCTTTCAGGAGGCTCTGGAAATCCTGACTGGGAGGATTTGGGAGAAACACTGGAAAAGATTAAATAAGTTAATGTAATACTTTATATACAGTTAGGCCCAAAATTAGTCCTATGGCAGAGTTAGGTTTAAAGTAATATTTTTAATTTTACTAACATGTGTCTTCTTGCTAAAAGTAATAACAATTTTGAGAGGCCCAGTTAGAGTCCAGATTTGAATATGTTGGAGGGAGCTAAAGGTTCTGGTGACAGCATGGAGGCCTTCCAATCAGAGAGAGTTCCCCACCAAAAATAAATCAACAACAACAAAACAACTTTAAGGATATGACTTGTGTGATAGAAATAAAAATGTACCCCCTCAATATTGAGAGCACTTTGCGACCTGCCTTTACATTTGTTAAAATGTAAATGAAAACAGATTTTTATTTTATTTATTTCCAAAATTGATAGTCACTTTAAATAGTTTTACATCTGCCCCAATTCATATAAGAATACAATTCTTGGTTGAATAAAACATTTCTATATAATGCCAAGGGGCATAATAAATATTAGCCTTAACTTTGCAGCTTAACTTAACTGTAGGTTCATGTGCTAGCTTGTGTTTGATACACAGCATATTACCTTTCTGTCTTAGAGGTGGCGGTTCCTGATGCAAAATCATCTCTGTCAGTTCAGTGTGGTTATCAGAGCAGAAAGGGGGTTTACCTGGAAAACAAGTACAGTCAGTAACAACCCCAAAATCCAAAAAGGATTATGTAAAATATATGTAAAATGCATAAAAAAAATACACGTGCAAAGGTCTGCAAATCCCATAAAACCAAATATTATTTCAAAGTAACATGTTTCAGTAAACATAAGTATATAATTTAAGAAATTGCAAGATTTTTAGAAAATAAAAGCCACTTCTGAAACTGATGGTAGCAGCACATCTCCAAAAGGCAGAACAAGGACATGTTAGCCACAGTGGAGCACGTCTTCTTTAAACAACAGTCCACAGACATCTAGAAACCAAAGAGACCAGTTGTTGTAGCTGTTCAACAGTCCTGGATCTTCTGTCTCGGATCTCTCACATCATAATGCACCAGATGTTTTTATTGTCAAGAGGTCTGGACTTCAGGCAGGCCAGTGCAGCACTCAGAAGCTATGACGCTATGAATTAAGTGGGGGAATTTTGTTCTAAAATGTGAATTAAACCTTTCAGACATGTAAAGTTCCCACTTTGCCTCAGTCCATTAAAAATGGCAGCGTTTCTGACAGATTGTTTATGGCTTCTTTGATTGATTAAACTTTACCCCACACTGGTGGATGGCATGGGGAAATGTTTTTAATTAAGTTTTAAATTTCTGTTTGTAATTTGTACCACTTACTGTAACAGCTTTTAAGTCTCCCCTGCCCTTTCTATTTTAGGATCTCTTCAGCTGTTAGTTTCTGAATCACCTCAGCTGTTCAGAAAATGGTACAATTTCTTAATTTCAAAATGTTATACATTTACTGCGTTCCATTGTGAACAAAATATAAGTTTATAAAATGTGAAAATGTTCCCATTTCTTTTGGAATCGGGGTTGTAAAATAATACTGACGGCGAAGCAAATATTAGAATCAGAAATTCAGTTCAGCTTCAAGTTGTAACATAATAAAAAGACAAAGCAAATCAGCGGAAGAGAAAATTTATCACACATAGATCATATTCATTAATTGTTACTTTTCGATATGTGGATGTGTTACTTTGTAAACACGTGTGAGTGGGTACCAGTGTACATATAGTAGAGCATACAGCCAAGAGCCCAGAGATCAGAGCTCCTACTGGTTTCTGATCCCTGCACCACCTCTGGAGCGCTGTATGTTGAAGAACCTAGAAATATGTAACAGAATCATGCAGATACAGTTAGAAAAAGAACTGATATCGTGTTGTTTGCTGCATGCAAAATCCAAAGTATAAAGTGTCCTCAAATGGCGTCATCATTATCAACAACACCCATGTAAAACATAAAACAGAGGTGATTCGAGATTGTTGCACATTATTGTAAATACTGTTGTTTTCCAGGAATCAAATTATTTTGTTCCTGCTAGTTTGTACAGTCCAACTTGATCTAAAAAAAAAAAATCTTAAAAGGTCTATATTAGCACATGTCCTTCATTAGTCATACATTAATGTTAAACTCTGACCTTGCACTCTTGCTCTCATGTTCTTGTTGTCTCCTTCTTCTGGTTCCTCAGATGCAGAAAGCGTTGTAAAAATGTCCTCCAGGGTCTCTCCTTCGGCCTTGGCCAGACAGAAGTTACTAAACTTCAAAATGCCGCTACCATCTAGAAGAACCTAAAGAAAAAAAAAAAAAAACATTTATTATCGATTTAAATATGTATCATGTTATAATCGAAATAATCGCAGATGCTAACCTTTGCAGGGGTGAAGTCTGACAGGATGATTCCCAATTCATGGATGTATCTTAATCCTTTGACCAAGTCCCATCCAAATCTCCTCACAATATCTTCTGACAGATTTCCATCATGAGCGACTACAGACTCCAGGGAACCGCCTAGAAGGCAAGAGCGTAGACATTAACATTTAAAAAGCAAAAGTAAGTATAACAGAAAGGAAAATACTTTTGTTTAATCTCATCTCCAATACTCAGCAAATCCAATATTTATTTGGGAATAAATGAGAAATTACACACCTGTACAAAGCTCCACTATCACCCAGAGGTGCTTACTTGTCTCAAACCATTCATAGAAGCGTACAACATTTGGATGATCCAGATCCTGGCTCAGTCGCACCTTACAGGAGAGAAATACAACTTGCACCAACAAAACCTTAAAACATTTTGTGCATTGATATTCTTTTAGGGATTCATAACTGACTAACGCAGTACTTCGTGTCATTTAAACTGACCATACATTTAGCATTAGAAAAAAATGACAAATGAAGCATGACTAGGCATAGTTAAAGTACATGGTTTGTGATCTCGGGCCTCATGGTTTTGTCTGTGCAGATGATGGCAACATAGCAGAGATTGCTCTTTCGTCTCCCTTTGTAGACGACAAAGCTGCCGTCTTTGCCAAGCTCCTCATAAAGGATGAAGTTCTCCATTTCCTCTGGAAAAAAGAAAGTATACTGTGCTATTCTTAAAAGCTGATGGTTTAGCAGAAAGCAATTTACATCAGGTCTACCAGTTCTCAGAGTGGTCAAACACTCCTTATTAGCATAAAATTCAATACATTTTCAGATTTTAATGCTAAATTTGCATCAAATGATATTATTATTCGACAAACAAATATAAAAACAATAGGATGCCAAAGTTTGGATCCATTGTGGACTTTCTCCACACAGTCAGCAGTAACGCATGCTTAAATATTTTCAAGCAACCGAGGTGTGTGTTCACTAAAACTGCACAGCTCACGTGTAATATTGTGTGACGTTTTCTTGTCAGGCGTTAACTGTTTGCGTGAAACACCAACGGTGAGCTTCTATGACACCTAATGTGCAGGTAACCGAACTCGACACAAACCCCGATAAACACTAAAAAACGAATACATTAGCATTAACCCTGTGCTAATTTAATGGTGACTATATTATTTCAGACTATAGTGTGGAGCAGTCTATTATTTTCAACTACCTTCAAACTTACCTCTTCAACAACCCGCTGTTGGTCAGCGGAAGCCTGATGGACCACGTATTTCCGGCTGGAAGAGGGAGGTTTGTAATTATTTATCTGAATATTAGGATTCACTTTGCTTGTTATGGTTATGAAACGTGTATACAGAAGCCTGTTTGCGTGGTCTGGACTTTTTGTTTGGCATGAGATTCAGGATAAACCTCCTTTTTATTAAAAGCACTTTAATGGTTTAGTTCCACACCCCCTGCGTAACTGGAATATTCCTGCGTTGCTAGGATACCAGACTGCAGACAACAGACGAAGCATGGGGAAGAATAAAATAATAGAAAATGTTTGTTTTGGTGTTTTTTCCACAAACCGAATCCATTAAGGGTTTTTTTTTTTTTTTTTTTTTTTTTTGTTTGTTTGTTTGTTTTTGGCGACATGTATCGTACAACATCGGCAATTATTTTGGCTAACAACCAAGTTATGGGAGCAATCTGTGCTCGAGTATATTCATACACGCATGAAGACACATGAGGAAGTTATGCTTTAGTAGGGAAACAAAACACCTTGGGTGCTTGTAGTTATAGCAAGTTTGCTCAAGGTAATTACCAACCTCCACTAGGGGGCACCAGACTTCTTCCTGATCCGCTCCAGAATTCAAACTTAGCGACCAGAAGGCTACACAATGGCACTAGATGGAGCAGTTTCCTGTTGGCATATTTTATTCAACAAAATAAAAGCAGCCACTGTGTTTTGCCTCTGTAAAGCCTAAAACGTTTCCTAATCTAATTGAAGTATGACTTGTTTTACTAAATAGAATGAAATAAATCAATAATGATTTTCAAAGTGCTGTGGATTTGTTGTGACCTTTGTAAATGGTAGACAGAGATAACACTCACAAGCCAAAATCGGAAACTAAATACATTGGCTCTTTAATATAATAAGGTAATATAATATGATTGCAGATTCTGGTTGAAATATTTCCATAATTACAAGCCTTTGTTTTGTTGTTGTTGTTGTTGTTGTTGTTGTTGTTGTTGTTTTTTAATAAACAACACACAGAATGAAAGTGTTTATTCAAAAGTCCAGGTCATTTAAAAACTACTAAATAAATCTTTGTCATATGTTAGACAATTTTCTTCAACTTGTAATCACAACTTTTTTTTTTGAAGGATTTTGTGACGCTAGAGCCCTGTTATGGGACAGTTGTTGGGAATCAAACTCATGCCAGATGCAAGACTTACATTTTTAGTTCATCCTGGCCTCCTGACCTCACATTCCCCTGAGTTTGAGTTGGTTTATATCAAAAAACATTGCATGTCCTATTGTAGAAGTAGTTTTATATTTGAAGAAACAGTAGCAGTAATGAAAGTAACAGAAAACATTTTGGACCAAACTCTTTGATTGTGTGACCTCACTGTAGGATCATTCGTACAATTTCTAAAAGTCTGTTTTAGACAAAACTGTTAGACTGCAAATATATGCAAAAATCTTTAAACACTGTGCTTATGATGCCTATCTTTAATTGGCTTAAAGGCAAAATTTATATGCCAACCACGTTGTCTGTCTAACTGTCTGTCTGCCTGTGTTATTGTTAAACCAAGATAAGCTCTTTCAAATTAGATTAGAGAATAAAATTCAAATTGGATGGTTTAGCATGCAGTTTACTTTGAAAATCCTCAAACAGGAACTAACTCTTCGTTTCTTGTGGTTGACACGGCTCTAAACAGCGTGTTCAACAAGCGGCTCCTTACTTATGCTGAATAAGTCATTGATATAAAACAACTGTAAACAAGCTGCTAAGTGTACAAAATATGTATCGTTCTTACATTGGATTGGAATTTGCGTCCATTTTTTAATATTTATTAGTGTTAGTGGTGATACTTTAGTTCCAGTTAGTTCATTGTGATAATAGTTCAGTCTCGAGCATCACGGCTCAGTAGGCATCGGTAAAGATAAAACGGAGCTATTTTCTCTCTTCTCGGAACTTTTACGCCACAAAGCAGTAAGAAGTATTTCATTGTTTGATTATTTATTTATTGTAGGATTTTAAAAGTAAATGTGAACGTTTTATGTGTTGAACTAAAGGATGAGTACGTTGATGCAAAGTTTAGGAAGTAGGAACTCATCGGCGAACCTCTAATCAGGATGTTATTCTGTCTCTTTCCCCGATCTTTGCCAAGGAAAATCATGTTGATGTCAAGTAAAACCGTAAAAAGTGTTATATTTATTCCAGGAAAGGTTTAATGCCTAGCCTTTGTCTTCCGTTCACACTTAGAAGACTTCCTGACGATTTCACTTTGATTATTACTGTGAGCAAGTTGCCAGGCTTTGTCGAAGAATAGGGCTTTCAGTAAAGTTCTGGACAGATTATATTATTACATTTTGACTATGTTGGCTGAAGTGACATGAAACGATCATGGCACAAATCTGAACTAAATCTGTCTTTACAATGCAAATGAAAACGAACAAAAGTAGATATTTATTCAAATTTAAATTTGCAAGCCAATCAAAAACCAAAGGAACCTGAAAGGACAGATGTTGGGGTTGAAAAATGTGATGTAGTGTTTGGATATATTTGTAGGACTTTAAGTTTAGGTGGCAAGTAAGGAAATTCTGTTTGGCAATAATACATTTGGCTTATTAGAAGAGCTTTTTGTGCCCTAAATGGTCATATTGAATATTTATTTTAGTAAAGAATTGGAAATGTCCATAGCAAGTAGTGACATGACATGGCAATATTCAACAAAGGTATTGTGATTGCATATTTTTTTTATATACTTTGAAGCATAAATGGAGGATCATCCTGAAATTATTCTTTTTTTTATGTTAAATGCAAACTGAATTTCTTTGTCAAAATATCAGTTGCACTTTTTTTCTAGCGTGTTATAGTTCTGAGAGTAATACATCAACAAGTCAAACCTTAAAGACAACCCTAAACCTGTGCATATTCGGTATAGTTGATTTACATGCAACCCTTGAAAATGATTAACTTTGTCAATTGTTATTTTTTGGGGGGGGGGAGTTGCATCTATTGGCTGCACAGCTGAAGCGGTGGCTCTCTCAGCCAATTCTAA
Organism: Poecilia latipinna; assembly: GCF_001443285.1. NCBI lineage: Eukaryota > Metazoa > Chordata > Actinopteri > Cyprinodontiformes > Poeciliidae > Poecilia > Poecilia latipinna. Next base: position 333,302 of record NW_015113044.1, read on the forward strand.
GAAGCTAAATAAGGTTCCATCTAGTTTGCCAACTAACGGCACATGATCTGTGGACGCTTCACATGCTGTCAGCGGTACTCTGACACACAGCAGGGCTCACAGTCTCCTCTGTGTCTGCAGAGAGTGTTCACACGACCTGGACTGGAATCCAAACGCATAACCTGAAGGTCAGATAAAAACGCAGACTGGTCGGGTGTTATTATTGGACATCGTCACCATTTTATTGTAAACATCCACACAGCCAAGCCCTGTGTATTCAAAGACATGTGGCTCGGTAAGTTTTGGTTATTCGTGTGATATCTGAAGTATGCAACTCTCCACCCACAACCAGGGAGAATGCTGCTGCGAAAAGCTCTATCTAAAACATGTTTACAGCAGACGTAACGGAAAGAAAGACGAGGATCAGTTAGTCCGATTCAAACGACCTCAGAGGAAGACCATCTAATCTACTTTTCAATACAGCACATTTGGTTCAGTATTCCAGCATTTTACATGTGTTGGCTTGTAACTGCTCTGCTGCTGTTCTGCTCACTCACTGAAGCGTTGTAGATTGTGTAGATAGTAATGAGGGACCATGTTGATTCTTCCATTTTGTTATCTGTTTGGTCTTGTCTTTCTGAAGAGATCGATCGTAGTGCATGCGCAGCCGACGCTCTGTGCTTTGGCAAATGTTTGAGTTGTACATGCTCTGTCACAGAGGGACCCAGGGACAGGCCCCATCTCCTTCATGGAAACCTGCCACAACTGTGTCACGCCACTTAAAAATAACACGGATGAAGAATTGGATTTGTACTTTTAAGGAGAAACTAGAAGCTGCTGAATTACGTGTGTTGCAGTTCATGACCTGAGCTAAATCAATCCCACTTTTTAGCAACGGTTGGGGAAAATGGTAGGCTGTTGTAAGTCGACCCAAAAGTTTAATTTTGGTCTCATTTGTGTGAGCACATTTTGCACAGGCACCACATCTCTCAGTACCTCACTGTCTCCCTCCAGTTGTTTATTTACAACATCACTTCTTCCTTTCTGAAGCACAGGTCCGGTTACTGGAGCTAATAAGCAGGTTGCTATTAAAGCAGTTGAACATTTTTTATTTCCGAAAAAACACCTCACTTTCATTTTGATTACCTGCAGTGCCCAAAAAAGTGTTACATTTCATCAAGAAATGAGTGAAGGAGTTTGAGGAAAAGGATATTTTGACCCCCTTTTTTTTTATCACGTGATTTGGTGAATTTTAAAATTCATCGTCCAGCTTCCCTTATCTAATTTTTATTTATTTTTTTCTACTTCTCTTGTGTTTTCTTCCTGTAAAGGCTGTGTTTCCCTATGAGTAATGGTGGCAGATATGTTTTGTCTGGCAACAAGCTCGCCAAATTTGAGTGTTTGAGGGGGGAAACAAAAGGCTTGTTGCCATGCACCTTTTGAGAGGCCTCAGAGAGCGCAGCCGAACGAACACATCAGAGTCGCTAAATGGACACGAGGGGCAGACGAGATTTTCTCCTTTTTGTTCATGTTCCTTTCATCTCCAACCACACTCCGTCTGTAATTTGCATCACCGCGCACACAAAGATTCAAACATTCTCCGCTGACGCAATCAGCTTATTAACACAGAGCAGGTCTGTTTGGGAACATTTCTCAACGTTGTGTTAGGAAACAGAGCTTAGCAGAGAGACATTTATGTAGTTTGTAACATGGGCGCAGTGCTTTGTGTGCCATGTTTTTTTTTTCCTGCTGTTTTTTTCTATAGACGGGTCACCTGAAGTTGAGAGGAGCCCTTGATAACACGAACACCGATGCATGCGTAGTTGTCCAAAGCACTCCCTGTGAGCTCTGGATTATAAGCTCATAACCACCAGCTGCTGCTGAAAACAAGCACATGTTGTTTTTTTTTTTTTATTTCTTCTTAATTACATGTTAGTTTATTGCTATGATTAATATAATAATCACCGCCCTTTCTTAAGAAAGACGCTCGTCACATTCCTTTCACATTGATGTCAGCGTAAACTGTTGCATCCTACTGTGGCGAATCGCAGGAAGCTTTTGTAGAGTATTTGGTTGGCTTTCAGATTTAAACTATTGGCATTCACACCCTGAATGCCAATAGTGTATCTTTTCTGATAAATGGACTTTTGTGAGTGTTGACATTTGTAAACGGTGCTAGTGTCTTGGGGGCCGGGGGGAAGAGATTTTAGATCTCAATGAGTTTTTTTTTAATCTGATTAAAAAAAAGGTTATTATTTTTATTATTATAGCCTTCATACTTACACTTGATACATTTGGTGTCCCCAACTCCAGTCTTGGAGAGCTACTGCCTTGCAACTATTACATGCGTCTGTGATAAAGCACCCCCAGAATCCCACGGATGCTTCATTACCAGACTTCCGCAGAATTTAGCGACGTGCTAAGGAAGTAGCTTGGCCATTTTCAGCAGGAATATATTTAAAAATTGTAGGACACGGTCTCTGTTGAAGAACCTTGTGATATAAAGTGCTGATAAATTCATATTTTATGGTGGCAACATCTTGATGACAAAAAGAGGGAGGATTGTGGAAAATATTTGTTAATCACATCCAATGTTGTCATTGCAATAAAGTTAAACCATTACGCAGCAATCATGTGTCATCCTAATATTGTGCGGTCCTAGATAATGACAAAACACTCGTATATAATTGCAGCCTTTTGTGCGAGTCCCATTTACATTTTTGTTTTACACGTTCTGTCACTGCAGTGGTGTAGACAGTGATATTGTATGAGGGTGTGTATTTGCTGTTTACATGAGCTGTTAATGGACTCCTAAGACTTCTACAGGGTAAATATAACATCACTTCATGTTAGAGGCTGTCAAATGGAAGCTGGATATTGATGAATCAATAAGGTCTTGCAAAATGTTAACTACACAGAGTATTGTGCAGAATTAAAATGAAACAGGACGGCTATGAAAACCGTGATTTAAAAATAAATGTTTTCTTTCTTTCTTTTTATCTTGTTTGGAGGAGGAAAACTGCCTGGAAGCCTTGTTGCTTGATGGAGAAGTAACTCATAGACATGAAAACTACTGTGATGTGGTATGCATTAAACAGAATGAGATATTCAGGTCTGGCTGTCTTGCTACACAGAATCCAGTCGTGTTTGCTCTTTGTAATCCTACCGCTGTTCACACCTGGAAACGTATAACACTCAAACGGCTGATAAGGTGGTGAGACTCTGTGGCAGCTCTGAAAGACAGCTGTCACAGAGACTTTGCTCCACTCCTACTAATGTGTACCTTTCTAGTTACACAATCCATGTTGTCTTTGCCTCTTGTTCAGTTCAAATCGAGGATGAAGCAAATTAATATTTATCTCCTGAAGGTCAGGAGAATAGGGATGTTCACAGACCTTTTGCACTGTGATGTAAACAGTAAGGAACCAGAACTGGAAGGATTTTCACTCATGTGAAACGAAGATATCTCAAAAATGTTTAACTGCATGCATAGCCAATGCAAAGCATGAGCCTACAACTCATTATGATTACAATTTATTTGAAAAACTTCACAGTAGCTATGATGCATACTTCTCAAAAACAGACTGCACGAAGCTTTTGTCAATGACATGGATTGTCTCTTGGGAGTTTCTCTGCAATACTCCCGCATCTGATGACTACTCTGTTTGAGGACAGGACAGTATCAGCGTTGATCAAGTTAAACAAAGAGTTATCATTGTCCTATATTTTATTAGCTACATTTCAGTTCGCAAAGAACTTTGTGCAACATGAACTGGTGGCCTTCAAGCATATCAAAAACGTGCCTAATAAATCTGTCAACAATATCTCTCGTCCGGTCTCTGTTCGGTGTTCATGTCAACCAACTGCTGTACTTGCTTATGCATGGTGATGGTCTTCACTGCCTTCGTTGCTTTGTTTTTTAACTCTAATATGAACTACAATATCAGTTGAACGCAAACTTTTACATACAACAAGTAAAAATGAAGGTCTTTGTCTGTAATTTGGCTTGTTTCTTTTGGAGTAAAGGCTTCTTCCTGGCTGTAGTGGCCTTTCTTCCCATTCACTGTGAAGAATGACATTGTCTTACCAGCCAACATCTTCATATAAGCTCTCTTGCTTGTTTTCTGGAGTGTAAAAGTCAAAGACCAAAACGCACAAAGTTTGGATATTTCCATCATGTCTGCGCATGCATATAATTGTTTCAACAGATGGACGCCACACCTTCAAGCGTCCTGAAATTGCTCCCAAGGATGAACCAGACTTGTGCAGCTCCCCAATTCTCCTCGGATTATTTTTGACTTTCCCGTCGTGCCAAACAGGAATGCAGTGTGTTCCAGGTGTGCCCTTAAAGTGCATCATAAATACAGGTGTATCTCCAATTAGCTCAAATGTATCAGTTGACCTCTTAGCAGTTTCCAAAGCCACGGCATCATCTTCTGGGATTTCTTTCATTCCTTTGAAAAGGCAGAGAATCATGCTGTTTGTAAACTTCAGATTTTGAAGAGGTATTCTAGCGTATTATTTCTTTCATTATTGTGGCATTTAGACCCTCTAAATAATTTTGGTCATTCCAGCTGACCTAAAGCAAGAGAAATTTGGTCTTCTTCTTTAGACAGTGAGGAAAAAGAGGTGTCTGTGCATTTTTATTTGGTGTATGTAAACTTCTGGTCTCAACTGTAGATTTCACAGCCAACCCACTGATATTCACAAGATAAAATTTAAACGTAATAGCACTCACCCCTGTGCCATTATCAGCTCTCTGTTATAGCTTGTCTGGTCACAGACAACACAATGGGACATCGATTGGCTCCATTGATCACAAAGTGGATAATGGTGAATATGGAGCTTCCTGAGTTGACCTTCATATCACAGGTTCACACTGTGTAAAATAACTGTATTTTTCTCAGAGTGTACCTCTGAGTTGAATGCCTGAAATCTCTTGAGGAACCTGAGAGAAAGTCGAGTCAAACGTTGCTGGATATTTGTGGTTCTATTTAATACAAAATTAAGATGAATGCAGAAACCTGGTTGATAAAAGAGAAACGCCTTTTGTTGTACCTAGCATTTTTTTTTTTTTTTATTTCAAAGAAGATGCCTGAAAATTTCTCCCCAGAAGACAAAATAGTCTCCATCAGTCACTTCAGCTTAGAGGCCAGATTTGCCCCATTTTAGGATTCCACCATTCACAGGGCTGCAAGTGGCCCTTGGGGCAAAATTTTATTACCCCCGTCTCAAAGATACATAAGAAGAACATCTGCTGTTTTTCTCAGCTTACAACAAGTACAACCAAAAGTTGCCTTTGTTAACGTAGCTCTGTGTTTCCTGTTTTTAGACTTCACTTTTGTGACACTTTATCATTAGTAGTATGTTGACACAACTCTCTCATCACACCACTTGATCAAGTTTTTCATCGACATACCAGCTCATATTTCAACTGTTATAATCACTCGGGACTTTAATCGGTGTTGCATGATCTGCTTTTGAAAGTTTGGAGATCTCCCGGAGCAAGGACACGTCTGATCTCTGGGGTTGTAAAGAGTGCTGCTACAGCCTGTTGTATTGACTGTTGGGGGTGGGTGCTTAACAGCACAAAGGCTAATGGTATAAACCTTTTAGCCTGACTGATTGTTTGACCGATAAGAGTCTGTTCTCACACAGACCCCGGTCGGCTGGATTGTTAAGTTTATTGGTATTTTAATCTTAAAACAATGGAATGTCGCTCAAACAGAACGTGCTGATGATCAAATAATAAATTGTGACCATTGTGTTGTCCGTGTATTTATAGAAACTTTATGTTGTGTACTTTTCACATTATTCTCCCTACTGTACCCATCATATTATTAACTTAGAACTCTCATTTAAAGGCTTTGATCATTGGGACACTGATAACAGATCGCACCACTCCACAAATCCTGTATCACTGTGCGTTTGCTCTGTTTGATGATATTCATCTAGCATGTTGTGCTGACCTTGCAGCTCAGAGTTCACATTGAAAAGGATTTGTGTGTTGAAACTCACTTAGGTTTCTGTATGAGGCACAACATGACAGTGCTTCCTGTGGGCCTCGTCACATCTCTCTTTGCAGGGCATGGGATCTTATGTTGTGAAAATAGGTTTGCTTTTGGCGTGTTTGTGGTTTTGGTATGCATGTGGCTTTTGATCTCAAGGTCTGACAGAGTGCAAGTTGTGAAACTTAAAGAGCGCAGAGGTGGATGAACCTGATGAGTTCAGAAGGGAGTAGAATAAGTTTAACAGAGTTACCAGCTAAAGTTTGGGCGGTACGTTTCTAGAGTTTTTTTTAAGGAACTGAAAATGAATATTTGTGGTTTGTCAGACTGTGCAAATTGTTAGGGCTTTAGCTACAGCAAGGAGAAGCTGAGCAACAGAAAGCATTACTAATCGCGTGTGTTCATTTCTAGACGACTTGGACAAAATATCTTGTGGAGAGTCTTCAGCTACAATCAGAAATTTAATGACTAGAGCTAGAACCGGATAAATTAATACCACTCACCACTTTACCTTACTAAAGTTTTCAATCATATTTTAAGTTTACTTTTTTTTCCCATTGCTGTTTGATTCAAAGGTAAAAATGCCTTATAAGATCTGTTCTGCTTTATAAAGTAAAGGTCATAGACTTGACTTTGTAAACAGAGATTTTTGCAAAACTAAAAAAAAAAAAACCTTTTACTTTATCAGTTATGGACATATCCTAAAAACAACTTAATTAAAAGTTGTATTCTTACACATAAAAAGAACACCTTGTCCTGTATTCTCCAGCTCCGCTGGCACAATATAATGTGGAGTTTCCTTTAAAACTCCACCCGACCATGTTGTTCTGTAGAGATGTTATGCTCACAGCATTTAAGATCCTGGTATTGTTGAATGGATGGTTGTTTGGCCAGACTATCAGTCACAAATGGGCTGTATAACAGTGGCACTCCCTTCCCTTCATTTGCTTTACCTTTTAACAGTTCAGTAACTCTGAAAGAAAACTGTAGATTTATAAAACGCTGCCTTACAAACCTGTTTTGGGTTCTGACCTAAAGAATCTAGTAACTTCCTTGTGTTTTGTATGACATGTTGCCATTAGCAACTGTGTTTGGGCTTTTGGATATTGTTTGTGCCTAGACAATGGAAACCATGGCCTGATTCTGCTTTCCACTATGATCCATATGTTCTAACTCAGTATGTCTCAGAGGAAACGAGGGTGGAACGGGAAAACCTGTCAGACCTCCAAGCATAGTTGTAGATTAATACTTGCAGGGAATGATAATGAAAGCGTGAGCCTTTAAAGGTGGTGAGTGTGTGTACTGAATGGTTCGTATGAATAAAAACAGTTTCTCTTTGGCATAGGATGACAGCTTACCGCATGGTATTTGATTTCTGTTTTACTTTGAATTTGTCTTTTGACTTGGTCGCCAACTTTCCTTTTTGGAGAACGATGATTTTGAAAGGTTAATCAGGACATTCTGCACATCAGAAGTAAAGGTAGGGTGTAACAATCACCCTATCTGTATTAATGAGCATGTTGTGACATGTGATAGTTGCAGATTAGTGTGTCTATAAAAGCTTTGTCCACGTCTACATATCGGCATCGCCAATAATTATTATCCATTGTCTAAGAAGGCTTTGATGGGGGGAAAAAAAAACAGGGAGTCTCGCTTGCTTCTCGGTAGTGAGTACTTTTACAACTGGCTTATGTAAATGGATAGTTTGTTTCAAGTGATGTTTTGTGAAACTTTTCTGCAACAATTCCTTTAAGGTGTAGAAGAACAATCATATTTTGTAGTGAGTTTGCTAAAAGGGAAGAAATCCTCAGTGGTGGAATGCTAACAGCTAGTCAGACATGCACAGTTTTAGTTAATTTGAGGAACTTTAAATGACTTAAACTGAAAATGTTTCTACCATGTGACGCAAAACTTTATTAATTAAATAAATATTAAATGTCTACATTTTTACAGAGAATTTTTGGTTTGTTGCTCTTAACACAGCTGAATAATGTTTGTGCTACGCGCTAAGCTAACATGGTTTGAGGATGTCTGGTGTATAACGGGCTGTAACTGGAACGACGGCATTGAAATAGTTAATTCATGTACTTTTTTTTTTGTTTAAGTGTTTTGAAAATTGTCCTGTCAGACTCGTATTGAGCAGATGAAGTGGATTGATCTGGCAGCTTTATAGCTTTTAGTAATAGCAGATGTTTTCTGACTGAGACAAACTAGAAATTCTGAGTTTGGGCATAAATTCCCGCTCCGTTTTTTTTTTTCTGTATAAATCAGGATTCATAAATGATGTGAAATTTTAAAAACTCTTCCTATCCTCTGTGTTTCCATCCTTCTTTTTCTTCCAGGTATGAAGTGAGTCCTCTTTTTACTCCAAAGCGAGTGAGCACTCCAGGCTCATCGGCTGTGTCATCTGACCTGTGCTGCTGAGTCAGTGTGACATCACGTTTACCTCTCCGGCCTAAAGATGCGCACCAGACAAATCGAGTGTGACCTTTTGTGGCTCTGAGCTTACTCCATGGCTAGTCCTGTTTTAAATTGGTGACCATTCAGCGCCAAGCTGGACCCGAGGACTCAGCCTCCCGACACCCGTTCCTGTTCCACCGCCCCGGCCCCTGAACACTCCTCGGATCACAGACGCATACCTGAGCTCCACGGACCAGAGCTGCTATTAGCCAGTGAGGAAGAGTGGGAGGAGGAGGAGGAGGAGGAGGAGGAGTACGTCGGTGTGCCCGCTGCACTTGAGGAGTTCAAAGCCACCTGCAAAGATGCCGAGACCATTACTGGTAATGTTGACGCATATATCATAACCCAAGGTTGCAGTCAGTAGCTTACGTGAGTCCATTTGGCTTTGCTGAAGCAGCACTTTGTGGCTAGGTATATATAATTCATCTCTCAAGTATGCACGGCTTTAAAAGTCCATTTGGCAGTGTTGACATGTTTTAGGATGTGTGCACCAGAACATGTCTCACTTTAAAAGTTGCAGAGTTACAAGCTCTCAGTCTCAGACGGTTGGATGAATACTGCAGGCGAAAGAACATGTTGAAGGCTATATGTGTAGTGGGAAGAGTTTGTTTGTTTCTGGCCCTGTTTTAATGTCACATCCTGTCAGCGGAGCCTCAGGGGCCCTCGGCTCTGTGTACAAATCAGCATGTGAAAGAGAGAGGAGCTCCCAGTAGTTTATCAGGGGTTTTTTGTTGTTTTTTTTAACCCATTTCCACTACTTGTTTTCAAACCTCAGCTATTACACTCAGAAAGAGACAATCTGATCTCAGTGGAGACAGTAAACTTGTTTTTTTTTATTTTTATTTTAATTAGCAGCTTTAACTACTCCTGCGATGTTGTTTTCTTACAGCTGACATTGTTTCTGAAGTAAGCAAAATTCCAAAAGCCACTTGTTATAAAAGTTGCCTCACTTCCATCAGCAGAGTTTTGTTTAGTGTTGCAGTGATTAAGAGCTTTCTTCTTTCTTGTTCATAAAAGCAGGAAAAGTCCCTCCCTTCTAACTATGTGTGTGACCTCAGTTCCTTTTATTATTTGAGCAGCAATGTCCCTCTATCCTAATACTCACAAACTTTCACAAAGATTGCCATTAGTAAACATGGCAGAGGTGCTGCTCTGATTTCAAGCATCCATTATGTAAATACTTATTTTTCAAGGTCCTGGAAAACTTTACAATTCGTGAAACACATTTTCCCACCATCCATGCATCCTTTTTTTTTATAGGTTTCAGATTTCAACTCTGGCCTCTATAAACATATGTAAATCAGTTATAGGTTTTTGTAGTTCTCTTCATTTTGCAATTCTAAATTGTGGTTTTGTATATCTTGTCACTTATAGCCTAAAGGTTCTTTAAAATATATCTCACATTTCCACTAATAGTTTTATTGCAGAAAACTTCAGCAACAATAAATATTTGCAGTTGATTTCAGGCTTTGATCTTACGGTAGTTAGTCCTGAGTAAAACAGCGTAGTTTTTGAGTGACCTTGAAACGTGAAGAAAGCATTCACATGTCTTTGTAGGCCCTGGAGGGAGATGCTCCGATATTTTTCCACGGCTCTTTTTAAAGTCGTGCCAACATCGTTTGCACAAGCCGGTTTGCAAAACGTACTTGTCTGCTGTACAAAATCACATGCTGAAATAAGGGACATGCTGTGGAAACTTTTACTGGGATCATGTGCCTTTCCCATTGTCCTTCACAAAGGCCAAACCTCTAGAGACTAGATATGTACTGCCCTCTGCTGGTTTGTTGTGATAGCAGTAGAAGAAGCAATCCGAATAGTTTTGCAATTTATAGTTCAGCTCACGAATGAAATGTTGAGATGCCTCCGAATGCGCCATCACATTATTTACTTATTTTCCCTCTCACTTGATTTCCTGTCGCCTCTAAATCTCCCCCAGTCAGTAAATCCAGAAGATGAATGAACACAATGTGATGAATAGGACGGCCTGTTGCCATGGTGCACTTCCTGGATATGAGGTTATTTGTTTGTGGTTAGCAGCCAGCAGTGATGTAAGGCATGAGGGGAGTCACAGTGAAATTATGGGATACGACCAGGAGAGGAGAACCCTTAGAAAAAAAGAAAGGAGACAGAGGACTTGATTGAAACACAGACAGAGTTATGCAAGAATCCTGTCTCTGTGGAATCAAAACGGTTTAATTGGCAAAACCTTAATCATACATCTGTGTTTTAGCTTGGCCAAGAGTTGACACTAGCTGTTTTTATCCAAAACACTTTCATCACACTTTGGAAGTGATTGTTTTATGAACTATGATATTGCGTCTAGGCAGGCAGAAATACTCCCAAATTGTCCTGACTTATTTGCACAAACCTCTAATTCAGGGTTACATTTATTCAGAGTCTACCTGTGCGTGACTTAGAGTTGCAGGTTATTAGAAAAACATGCTACATGTAAGAAAATTGGTGATTGTTGGCGGATGCAAGATAATTGCAATAAATATCAAAATAATTAAAAAGTGTTGTTTCTTTCTTTCCCCTTTGGGTCCATATCAAACATAGACCCCCAGATACCTCAGCTACAGGATCTCATTGAAAAGCCAGTTTCTGGCTGTTGTCTGCTGTTTTGGCAATTTAACAATTTAGTTGTAGTTTCATAATGACTTAAATCATGGTACATTGATAGACCAACTCAGTATTGCGTGTAGGCATGTTGCATGCAGAGAATCTGCGACAGCTTAAACATTATTTAGCCATATTTACAAAGAATAATGGTATTTATATTAGAAAATATGAAGTTACTTAGGTAATTATTTTTATGTAAAACATAAAATTATCATTAATCTTGCCTTGCTGATGACTGTCATTATTTCTGTGCCCTCTGAGGCGCTCCTACATGAGCTTCAGAGCGTTAGAACTCATATCAAGTTTTTTTTGTTTTTTGTTTTTTCTTCTCTCTGCTCTGCCCAATCCTGGTGTTTATGGGATTCTATGAAGAAAAAGGCTGTGATTTGGCAGAGTTTCTGGTGTGGCTTTGCCCATGTTACCCAGGCTGACGATTACTGCTGTAATCTTTTCCACTGACCTGTTGCTCTGCCGCTCAAATGCTGACTCAGACTGATTCTCGACACACGGAGGATTACAAAAAAAGAAGAAAAAAAAGACATATTTAAAGTGTTAAATTTCACCGCCTCCCACACATTTCAAACATCTGGTTCCCAACCCAGAGGCCGATGCAGGCAGACGGTCGTGAACGGGGTCGGGCATGCCGATACCTCCCTCTGTTTGCAAAGGATCAGGGGGCTTGGAGAAAGTTTGTGATTCGCTCCGCTCCTAGGAAGTGCCCCACACCGGGTTTGTCGGCTTTAAGGGTGAGGAAGAACGCGCTAGAGAGCGGGGGGTGGGGGGCGGTCCGTGGGGTTATCGTCATCGGCATGTCAGGCATGACAGACCAGCTTGGCTCGGGTCTCTCCCCTCTCCGCTCCACTTCGTCCCTCCCCTCTTTTCTCTCTTTTTGTCTCGCACTCACACAGAGCTGTCCGAAAACCTTTAGCAGGGCGCTCTCTAGCTCTTCCTGTGCCTCACCCTCCCAGCTCTGTCTTTCTCTCTCTCTCCCTCTTTCTCCCTCTCTCTCTCTGTCCCCTCTGTCCCTCTCCTGGACCAGTGGAAAATGTGACTGAAGGACAGGAGAGTAGGTGGTTGTCGGGCTCCAGACACCATGAGTGAGTACAGTGGTCTTTCTGCTGGTTTTATTTTAAACTTCACAAACATTCTCAGCAGAGTTTTACTCTGTACATATCACCCCTGTGTTTCTGTCTGTTTCAGTTGTCATGGAAATTGTTTCTTGTAGTTGTGCAGTCTTTGTAATTTAAAGCTCACGATGATGTCATGTTGTTTGAGTGCACGATTGAAGATTTTCCACAAGTTGCATTTCTCCACTGTGGTGGTCAACAGGGGGCGGCCATGTTGAACTTCAGAGTCAGAACGTCTTCTTTATATTAAGTAACTCTTCAGCGCTCTCGTCCAGGTGGTTCAGCAATGTGACACCAGTACCATGTGGCCAGTTGGAAACCAGTTCACATGCTTGTAATGTGTGGGTTCGCTGCTCTTCTGTTACCCAACTCCAGCTTGGTAGTTGGGTGCTTCGTTATCGTAGTATAGGAGCAGGCCGCTACTGCTGTGGTTGATCTTAAATTTCAAAAGTTTCCTGTCCGCCCCCCCCCAGAATTCAGCGTGATTCTGTCACTTGCACTCATCCCAATGTGTTTATTGCTTTGACTGACGGTGTGATGGCAGAGTATTCCAGCATTTGATCCAACCAATGTCGTCCTGTTCCTGGTGCTTTTTTTTTTTTTCTTTTCATCTGGTCTATATTTACATTTGAAGACTGACCTGGAACTTGAAATCCTCATGATCCTATCCAAGCATTTATTGATTGTGATAGACTGAACATCGCCAGCTGTTTGTGCTGAGCTTATTTTGAAGTTTCTACCTCTGCGTTACATTAAGTTCCTTCTCTAGCTGCTTGACTGGTGCAGGTTTCTCCAACAATAAGACGTCTCTATTCTCATTTATAGGATGACTTTTCTGCAGTTTTCAGCAAGAACGCAAAATAAAAATAAGCAGAATGCAGTTAATTGTTTTTGTTATTATTATTATTCTTATAATCAGTGGATTTAATGTTTAAAATTTTGTTTGGGGAAAAAAACATTTAGATTTACCTAAAAATACGTAGAAATCAACCAAATTGCTGCAATCGTTTTCCAGTACCTATAAGTCAAAAATCCATAGATTTGATGGATACTAAAGTTCAGATTCTATCAAAACATTCAATGTTACAGTGTAAAAAGGTTACATACAGCAAATATAAAAGCCACACTATTTTCCAGACATTGAAAAGAACATTTACATTCTATAGGTGAAATAAATATTAAATACAGATTAATATTTTCATTTTTTATGAATATGGGTCATGTTCCTGTGGACTAAAACACACAGGAAAACTACTGAGTCTGCTTGCTGAGTGATTCACCAGCTGCTGCGAGTGTGTGTGTGTGTGTGTGTGTGTGTGTGTGTGTGTGTGTGTGTGTGTGTGTGTGTGTGTGTGTGTGTGTGTGTGTGTGTGTGTGCATTTTTCAGCACAGTCAGTCATTCAGTTTGGATTAGCAAACAGTAACAGACGGCATTGTCAGAGAGTCATAGACAGACAGTGGAGCGACAGAGCAGCAACACAAAGAGCTGGGGGTTTTTTTCTCTAAGTTGATTCTCATTCAGTGTTTTTTCTAATGTGGTCAGTTCAAGCTTCACTGTTTCACATTTCTTGAGGAAAAAATAACTACAACATGAATTTTTTTTGTGTGTAGACTTTATAGGTATCAGATATTTAGGGTTGTTTGCAATGTTAGATTTCTGTCAGACGTTGTGTTTTGCGTGTTGGGCGAAGCTCTCAGTTTTGGTTTCATCTGGTCAGAGCACCTTCTTCCAGATACTTGCTGCATCTCTTACACTGCTTGTGGAAACATATTGCAACAATGGCTAAATACCAGAGTTGTAGGATGGATGACAAAGGATCCTGTCAGCTGAAATATTAATCTCTGCAGCTCATAAGCCTCTAACCCTCTTTGACTCAGTTTCAAAGTTTCAAGGTATAATTTTCAGATAATGAACAGTATTCCATAAAATTATAATGGTTTAAAATATTATTTTAGAATTTAACGACACTTCAAACTTCTCCACAACTTTCTCCCTGACCTGTCTGCCTTGTACCCAGGTCTTCAAGATGCTGTTTGTTCTCTAGCAAACGTTTTCAGCCTTCACAGCACAGTTGGATTAAATTACCCACAGGTGGTGACGGCAATCGATTGCACTGGTTTTTATTTAGAAGCATCCAAGTAAATTGGCTGAATTCAAGTGCAAGCCACACTTTTACAATTTTCACTTGTCATCAAATTTTAAAGCTATGTATCTTTTTTTTTTCCACTTCACTTTATGCTGGTTAATAGAGTGAAATCCCAGTAAACGAACAGAAAACTTGTGGTTGTAATTGAAAAGCAATGCATGAGTTATCAGATTTTTTTTACTTTGTGTTTTACTTTATTAATTCAGCACACCTTGTCTCGCTAATGTAGTTTTGAGGAGTTACATAAACAGGTTGCATTTGAGTTTTATGCTGAATATCGTTTCTAAACCAACTCAGTAAGTTTTCATTTGATGTTCGTTTCTTTTAGAGAGCCCAGCCTTTTCCTTGATCGCCCACTAGAGGGCAACACACACCTTCAGTTCTAGCTGACTTCATGTCTGTGTTATTAATTTTTGAACTGCGTGTAATGAGAAAAAAAGTAGACAATTTATTTTACTATAACAAAACAGGCTTTCTTGGATGTAACAGCCAGGAGTTTGAAGTTCACAGGTCAGACGTGGCTTTTTTTTTTTTTTTGTTAATCTTACCCACCATTTGACAGAAGTTAATGATTGTTTCGAAAAACATGTTGTCAAAGAAAGGACCAGTGACTGGACACCATCCTGTCCTTCTCTTTGTGCAGATGTGTGTAACAGTGCTGACCTGCCAGAGCTCGAGATTGTCAGCCTATTGGAGGAGCAGCTGCCTGTCTACAAGCTGAGGGCCGACACCATCTTCGGTTATGATCAGGATGATTGGCTGCACACGCCATTGGTGGACCCCGACTCTTCCCTTGACCTTACCAATGAGCAGATAGAAGAGACCTTCAAATACTTTTGTAAGTTCATCTCTAATTTGCAGTTCTATCTAATTAAAAACGAACACTGTAATCATAATAATAATAACAACCATACTTAGAAAATTCTTATTGATTTAAGTCGGAGAGATTAGTGACATTCCTCTCCGGCGGTCATCTTTCCACTACAGCGTGGACATGGTTACCAAAACAAACACCGGCTGCTTCTCCCAACACTCGGGTTAATGTTCAGCTTTGTGTTGTGCTCTGAATTTGCGTTTTATGCATGTGTCTGCTTTCCTCTTATCAAAGTGCCTCAACGTTGCCACCATTTCAGCTGGAAAACGCACACACCCACTTAGCTACCTAAGAATCCAATAAACACAAGCAGGCTCTCTGAAACACGTGCCGATGGTGCACGCAGCAAACCCAGAGAGCAGAAGTTTGTTTGTTTTTTTTTTTTTTTTCTCACCATTAATTATTTAGTTCCAATTGCTGTCTGCTTGACTAGTGACTCGGTTGGAGTAAAAATAATGTTACTTAAATCAGATTACATGTTCTATTTAAATTCTCAGTTGAAAACTTGGACTTCACCTCTGTGTTCAGTGACTACTGGGTCACTGTGGCTTGTGCAGACATAGACAACAACAAGGTCAAGGTTTCTTTGGGATTTCTGCCATGCTATTTTTTTTTCCTCTTGTCTGTCTGTATTACAGTTCCTGGCTGTTAGGATCTGCTATGAATGACAGATGGCCTGGGTATCGGCACCCTGAGGGCGCATTATAAATAAGCTCTGCTGGAGCAAATGGGTGTCTGTCGGGCCATGAGGCTTTCGTAGCTTGCAAGAAGCATCAAACCAGATATCATAAAGAGTGGTACGCCTCGTCATGTAAGCATTTAGTTATCCAGTTTGCGGCCCAACCTTAAATCACATGTTCAGCACTCTTTTATGAACTGGTTCTCAAAGTTTTGCATTGGCAGCTACATGTGCTGACGTGACCTGCCACATGAGAAGGTCATGTCTGAGGAGATGGTGACATGGAGGCAGCTGATCAGCTCTGTTGTGATGGCATGCCACCCACATGTCTAACCAAACATTATATTGTTTATATTATATTATATAGATTATATTGATTGGGTAGAATTGATTCCATTGGATTTTATTTTATTTATTTTTTTGTTCTTATTTGCATTGAAAAGCGTCGTGGCTTATCAGCCGACATGTTCTACAAAACTGAATATTTTCGAAGCACAGTATGCTGAAAAAAGACAAGGTTTTAAAAAAAATAACTTTAATTCTGATTTCTTCTAATGAAATGGATTCAGGGGTTGTATCAAATGTTTCATTTGTTTGGAAGTGGATGCTGTGTTGTTTTTGATTTTTGCAATAGTTCTGGTAATACTTCAGAACAGCCAAAATAATTAGCACAAGTTCCTGTTTTAAACAGTTATGTTTATATTTGCATATAACTAACTATAAATTAATTTATAGCTAATTTAACCTATAAATTAACTAAACGAATACAAAGTGGGCATTTTTAGTATAATTTAAGGAATCTCTTCCTATCCTTCTGCAGGACTCCAGCAGACTATTAACTAATATTTATTTAATCTCATTAGTAATAAACTAGTTTCATGTCTTTTAATAATTGTTGTTTTTCACACTATTGAAATCACGCACTGGTTCAGACGTTTAAGCATTTTACTTTAGAGTGCATTAAAATTTGCTAAACTATATATAACCTCACACCATGTTTGTGTTTCTCAGTTAAAACAATTTGGTTTATGTATTTTTTTATGCACCGTAGTCTAGAATTGTGTTCCCTGCCTCCGTTCGGTGAAATTGTTTCATCACTCTCAAGGTGGTGACCGATTCCCTTTAAAGACAGAAATGTTCATTCATTTTGGGCCAGCCACGTCACCACTGCCAACGCTACACGGCTTTTCCTGCTAGCAGCTTCTCCATGCCGAAAGGCCTTGGAGTCGGAGCCTGTTACTATAGCAACCTTTCAGAAGGACAAAGTAGAGGAGAGGAGGGAACAAATGCCGACATGCAGCAGTAGGCGGGAGCATGCTGGGAAATAATCTTCCTTTTTATTGGCCAGAAGCTTCCTCAAAGCCCTCCCTTTTAGTTTTGTCATGGTTAGCATCATTTCTGCTGCAAAACCCGTGACTGCTGCTGCTGCTTGTCAGTGTATTCATTGAGTCATTGTAGGAGATGCAGAGCTCCATGTGTGGGTCAGTGTTAGTGAGTAGTATTGTATCAGGGAAGACAAAGGACAGAATTGGACTTTAAAGGAACTGAATCGCCAAGGAATCAGACAAAAGAAGAAGACAAACCCAACACGAAGCTTTAAATGGATCTGAAGACGATGGGATTTATAGCTTTTGCTCTGAAGCTTCGGAGTGACTGAGGGAAACTGATGATCAGAAAAAAGGAGACAACACACTAGAGGACAAGGGGAGACTCACAGAAGACCCTCTGATGATGGAAATAAACACAACAGTGTTTTTTTTTTTCCTTTCTTCTTCCAGCTGATGACGCAGGCGACATCTCTGTGGAGTGACATGCTCAAATGACACCAGATATCCAATGAATAGAGCTTAATACACAGACAAGCTGAAAGGATATATGATGAGAATAAGAGGACCTGTGTGGCCTCTGCTGACCACCAAGCATGGGCAGAGCAGAAATGACTGACTGACCCCCAGACGCTATCTGGAATTACACATTTAAGTGGTAGCTGAACTCCTTTAGCCATGCCAGAACGCTGGACATACCAAAGATGCTAGGGCTAATCATGCTGGGACATTGGTGCGTCTTTCTAACAGAGCAGTGAGGATGAAGAGACGAGGCCACACCAGAGGCCAGAGGTTTGTCAAGGCTGACTACTATGAACTGGACTGGTACTATGAAGAGTGTACGGACGGTAAGAGACGATATACTTTAGTAAGAGTTCTTAAAGTTGAGTTCAGTTTATTTACACAACACTAACAATAAATATCATCTTAACAAGAAAAACAGATCAGATATATGCAGAAATATATAATCAGGTTCTGCAGCCACACTATGCTGTGAAGCAGACCGTTCATATAGTTAAGAAGTTAGGATTTGTTGAGTCATGGACTGCTCATAAAGTTTTTTGTTATATAAAGACATGCACAGTTTAACATTTGTCTCAGATTTACAGTGTCCAGTTATAGGAAGCCTTTAACTGGCTGACATTTATTTTGACCAGTCTCTATAAAAGCTAAAATATTAGAACAGTGTTCAAAATACTACATTTTCAACTCATTTCAGTTCATATTATATTATATTATATTATATTATATTATATTATATTATATTATATTATATTATATTGTGTCAATTCACAACACATTAAAGTCACCTCAAGGCTTTAGAAAACACTCAATTAAATCCAATCCAATTGATCTTAGCTATCCAACAATGCAGTCAAGTTCAACTTAATAGTCAAATTGGTTGGTCAAAAGTTTTCTGTTTAAGGAAGTGCAGCAGATTACATCAAATTATTGACTTTTTCTGTAATTGTTGTTTTCTATCCATTCTGCTGTATTATTGATTATAGTAGCAATTTGCCTGATTAGTACCGCTCACATAAAAGAACACACAAAACATACCCGTTTTGTTTTTTTTACAAGAGAATATAGATTTGAACTTTTAATCTGACATTTCCAGTAGGCCAGCAACATTTCCAAATCCAACATGTTCCATAACAGAAAAAGGTTGAAAATGTAGGACAAAACGGTGGCATTACTCCTGTAAGCTGAAATCCACTAATACTGAAAAAATTGTTACTGTTGAATCTTCTGCCCTTAGTTACAGGCTTTCACAATGAAGATTGTTGTTGTCAGTGCAATGTTTTAACACTTAGACATGATGCATTTTGTGGCTGTAGAAAAACAAACAATAACGTTAGTGAATATCATGCTAACATAACTTGACATTAAAAAACGAAATGCCTCACAAAAGTGTTATCACCTTTCTGCTTTCACCGCAAAATTTCTCTCTGAAATATGTTTGCTACTAGCTGGTCAAGCTGAAAATTATGCAATTTTCTCTGACTCTAGTTACAGCATAACGTAAGGCATTATGTAGAATTTATGCATGGTAAGATCTTAATATCCTAAAATGGATTTCCAGTAGCAATAAAAGAGAAAGAGCTACAATCCCAGCTGGCTGGCTGATTACAGAACAGTTTATTGTTGCAAGAGAGCTAACATTTAGCATGGTGGCAACATAGGAAAGATGGATCTTGTTCAAATAAACCACATAGCATGTAATTGAACTCCATTTTAATGATTCTCTTTGTGTTTAGTGACGTTACCTAAAATGTTTGCCCTTTCCAAAGCACTTATTTGGATGTGCGATCTCAGTAGTCGATTTTCTCCAACATAATCACAGCGCTTCAGTGCCTAGACAAATAGATATTTAGCTTTTTTTGAACTGTTCAGAGTGCTTTACTAGAAACAACAGCGCATTCAAATGAATGAATGAGTCAATGAAACAAAAGCATGACTAACACCAGGAGGGGCAATTACGTAAAGGAATAACCAAGCAGTAAAATCTCTGTAGGTGTTGGTGCAGGGAGAAGTATTTATGTAATGCGCCAAGGTCAGCTACAGCATCATGTAGGGTTACATTTCAGGAGCGCCAGTGTGTAACCAGATACAGTGGGGTAATGATGCCACAGATTGGTCCTGGTGCCTGTGACTTGTTGAGGACGTCCGGGGCGACGGTACCTGGTCATGTGACGGGTGGGGCTAACGGCGGCAGGCCGGAGCGGTCATTAGCGTTTCATCAGGCTGTGGCTCTGGCTGTGACTGTGATATGTCTGCTGTCGCCTGCTTTGATCTGGCTTCGCTGCAGCTTTCAGTAAAACGTGTCAGCTGACCTGCTGCTCATAACACGCTGTTTATTTCTAAGATTAGGTATGTTATGTACACCGGTGCATTTATGTGAATTTTTTTATATATATATATATATATATATATATATATATATATATTTTTTTTTTTTTTTATTTAAGTAATAATCTAATTCCACATTTCTTGTGAATATCGTTCGGATGGAGGAGGAAAAAGTAATTGATTTCATGTCAGTGTGTTGTAATAGCCATGTGCTTCAGGGATGCTGTAGATCTTCTTACGTAACAAACAGTGTGGTGCAGCTCAGCATCTTTCCTATAAGACTTCATCTCCAGCTGTGTTATTCAACCGTGGCTGTCTGCCAAGCTTTGATTTCTAATGTTTGGTGTTTTGACTTTCTTGGCAACCAGATCGAGGGGATTATTATTTGACAAATCTCCTCATGGAGGCAGGAATAGCAGGCAGCTGATTTTATTCTGAGCTCTGCGTGGGGAGGGAGGGGGAAGTAGGTTGGCTTATATTTAGCTCAGTGATTTGCATGTGGCTCCAAGTCCCTTTTTTTTGTTAACAGCAGATTGTGACACTGCATGTCGCTTTTAGAAGCCTTCAAAAGAACTGGGCCGAATGAGCCGAGTCCAATCAGAACAAGGGCGTGGGAAAAACCCCGACCCATTGTTTCAATGGGAATGTGGGGCCCCGTTGGGAATAGGGGATGTCTTTTTAAATTGTTTTTGATTTAATTATCCATTCTTTTTAATCCGTCAGAGTAGAAAAGAGTAACTAAATCAATCAATCAATCAAATTTTATTTGTGTGGCACATTTCAGCAGCAAGGCATTTCAAAGTGCTTTACGTAATTAAAAAAAACAGCATGTGACATTGAATAAACAGTAGGAAAGAGAAAGAGATAAAAAAAAAACAGATTAGAAAAGATAAACATTCCTTTTCAACCAGGGGGGACGACGCCCCTGTTGACTACTTTCAGACACTCATTCAGCAAAATTTATTTTCATGTTTGCTTTTTTTGGAAATGACGCCACTGTTTTATGTCGGAAAGGTTTGGTAACTTTATAAAAGCGACTGTCAAAGGAAACTTATCCAAATGATTAAAATTAAGCAAGCACAAAATCTAGAACGAAAGAAAACATACGGTCTGAGAAGAGTGAATGTGACCAGGAAAGCAATGGATGTTGTTTGTGGAGAAGCCCTTTATTGTCCGCAGAACAACAGAGCTGTTCTGTGGGACTGTTGAGTGGAGCTACTCAAGCATGCAGGGTCGTCCAGAGCTGGAATCACTTTTCTAAACTAATTACAATGAAAATGCGTGAGGGTTGTGCAAAGAACTGGCATTCTGGACTAAAGATCACTTCTAAAAAGTTTGAGGCTCACAGGTTTCATTTTGTTGAGCAGAAAGAAAACATTTAATGTTTTAGTCAAAAGTTCTCTCCTAACTTCAACTGTTTTCAAAAATTAAAGGGAACCTCCTTTAATTCAAGAGTTACTGTTTCTACTGCAAGACAAAATGATTTAATCATGATTTCAGAAATAACTGATTCAATGCACATGAATTCAGCTCAGATGATTAGTACTTAGTGATGTTAGGGCATCTGTTTGCAGGGATATTGGCATAATTAATGCCACTTGTGTAGTCCAACTGTATCCAGGTATCGTTGCCCTTCACAGAATCTCAGAATAAAACAAGCGGAGGTTTGAACATGAACTGGATGAGATGTTTATTAAGATGTAATGACGTCGTGGCTCAGATTTGACTCTCAGGTGTTGGAAAAGCAAACAGAGTTTTTTGCAGAACTGCTTGCAGCACCAGTTCCAAACTTAGACAGCATACGGGGCAGTCCTGAAAGAAAAGCTGTTGACTTTCTGAAAAACTTTAAGACTCATTGAAGAGTTCGCCTTCCAGCGGGGCAACGAGCTATGATCAAAATTTATTCATGGCCGAACTCATTCCTTACACTTCCTTTCTGCCACATAGAGTAACATATAAAGTTTTACTAAAAGCTCTTTCTGTAATGCGTCAAGATGCAAGAACATATTCAAGGGTTACTGTTTCTACTGCAAGACAAAATGATAAGTTACAATGCAGGCCGGACAAAGTTTGTGAGTACACAGGCTGCTTCCCATTGCCTGGACTTGGAAGTTTGTTGTTATTGTTTTTTTTTTTTTTTTTTTTATGTTTTGCAAGTTGGAAGTCCGTTAAAGACCCTTTGGTTTGTGTGGAACTCGGCTAACGTATCTTGACGCTTCGTCACGCTGGTTTGTGTGTAAAATGTTCTGTCAGAATCAGGTCATGCCCTCTTCTGACCAAGAGGTCCAGCACATCAAACAACAACCTGAATGAACGACTTTCATTGTGTTTGAATTAAACACATTTTTTCAGATGTATGGTTGCCTTCTCACTGAGCGCTGTGCACTGTCCTTTTCAACAGGAATCAAACTGGAAAAACCAGCCTGAGGGACGGTGGCTATGGTCTGCCCAAACCTGTTCTGTGGTTTGAAAAAAGCCATTATGACACAATTTGAAAGGAACGCGTGTTTTCAGAGGCAGAAGTACAGCATCGTATCGGGACACGGACAGGCAGGGAAATATTTTTCCGCTTGATGATACCGTGTGCTGGATCCATGTAAAACCTTTCACCTGCGGGGGTTTGTATATCTCGCCACACCCTGGAAACCAGTGGCTGTCGCTGTTTGCCCAGCTTCAGTGTCGCCATGGAGGCTAGGCTGGGCTGTACCAAGGCGTTGTCGCCTGAGAGGGGTTGTAAAATGACTTATCTTCCTTTTAACCTGAGTAAGAACTCAACAGCTTGAACTTTTCCACCTTTAAGTTGCCAGTGTCTCTCCACCGTCGAAATAAAAATCTCCATTAAACAGTTGTGGATTACAGGGTTTAGGAATTATGTTCTTTAAATCCCTTCATCTGTTGTCTTAATCTGCTCTAACCCAGTTTTCTAACTTTAAATATGAGACAAGTGGGGGTGTACCACTCTGCCCCGTGTCTGTGTTGAAGTAGAGCAGGCTGCAGACTGACCAGTCAGGGAAGAGAGGAGGAGGAGCTGAGCCGTCTGTTTAGTCTTGCTGACCTGCGATAAGAGACAGCTGATACTCACACTCCTACATATTCATCAGGCTGGTATCCAACACACATACAAACAAGGGATCTTCCCTGTCAGAGAGCCATGCACTGCGAGAGGGAAACGCAAACTTTTGTCTGTCAAACATCAGACCTGCAGCAATGTACCGGCCCCAGGTAGGACACATGGCTTTGCCTCTGAGGACTCTGGGGTTTACTGGTCGGCTGTAGCATCAGAAGGGGAGGATGGCTCTCTGCATGTCCGACCTCGAGGACTCAGTGGACTTCTCCGACCAGGACCAGGATCAGGACGAGGAATATGTTTGTTTGCCCATCCATGAAAGCACAAAGCAGCAGGAGGAGGATGAAGAGGAGGAAGAGGCGGAACCTGGCTTCTCCAGGCATGGAAGATACAAACAGGATGAGCAGAATGAAGACATGGATGAAGAGCAGCAGATACTTTATGAAGGTAGCTACTGGTTAGTAGAGACTGTGTGATCATCAGCAGTCCTCGTTGCTTGTTCAAAAGCATATGGATGAAAAATGTGCACGTTATGCTCTGGTTGGCGTTTTTCTGTGGAACCATGTGTTTGTCCTGCGGATGCAGTCCCTCCTTTGTGGTTCTGTCTCACCAGTGGTGGGAAGTAACGAAGT
>NW_015113045.1:0-10728 GCF_001443285.1 Poecilia latipinna
AATCAACGATTCTAACTATTTTTCAACGTTGATTTAACATCATGTGCTATCTGGGTTTTTTCTAGTGTGATGAAAGAGTTGGTAACACACCATTTCTTTTCTAGCACACATCCAAAAGTCTCTGTGGGTTTAAGGTGTGGACATTGTGGTGCCCAATCATTGTGTGAAAATGATAACTCATGTTCCCCTTGCACAATGCGTCATCAGGGAAAAAGAAATGCACTGATGGAATAACCTGGTTAGTATATTCAGCTGACCTCATCCTCCTCACCAATTCACAGTAGCGCCCCCAATGGCTTGTAAGGTTGGCCTGTGCATAATTTTACGCAGTTCTCTTCTTACCCTGATACGCCAATCTCTCTGGAGGAAGGTAAACCTGGACTCATGAGACCAAATGATCTTCTTCTTTTGCTTCAGAGTCCAATCTTTAAGCTATCTGCCAAACTGAAGACTTTTCTTTCCCCACAATATCCTCACTGATCAGTGGTTTTCTAAAGGCCACACAGCAGTTTAGTCCCTATCCTTTCAGGTTCCTTCACATTGAAATGCTCTTCCTTTCATTCTTGAACACAGCCCTGACTTCTGCTATCATTTCTGTGACCAAATTTTTAAGTGATCGCCAATAACTAGCATTCAAATGTGTTTTTTTTTTTTCCCCAACCACATTTCTTCTGCAAAGATGTTAGCTCCCTAATAATTTCACAACTTTTTTTTATGATGGGTTGGACAGTTCTTAACCTATTTTTAGCAGCTTGAGAAATCTCCTTAATTGTTATTTTTGTTTGATGCATGTCAATAATTTAACCCTTCTGAAATAGATCAACATCTTTTCTTTGCTGTAATTGTTTAAGAATTGAGATGCTAATCCCTGCATCAGTTTGGTTTAAGCAACTTGCTGCCATCTGAAATATAATGATCAGTCAATAATTAACCAGTAGAAGGCTATGAACAATTTGGTTTCTTAAATCCAGGTGATTTAGTCGGACAGTGATGGTGCAATAAAGTTTGTGGCTGTCGTATTTGTGAAAACCCCTAGAAAAAGTTCTAGGAGTGTGGAAACATTTGCAGGACACTATGCAATATTTGGTCTTAATTTTTAATCCCATAAATTAGACATATTTGTGTAGTCTCGGCACATGTTGGATATTTGGAAGAGCGGAAGAGCTTTCTGCCACCGGTGCCTAAACAATAAAACCGCCGACTGGCTCTGATTGCTCGCAGAGATCCATTTCACAACAGAGCTGCTGCCAATTACAGCCCAGTAAAAATTGCTTGTAATTACATGTTGCTGTACTCGGCGCACAGTTTGACTTAAAGTTTGGTAACCAACAGAGAGGAGGGGCTCGGGCATTATTGTAATGTTGCTCAAGTCTGTGAGAAATATCCTTCTGTCTCTAATTAACAGCAGTGTTGGGGACTTTTAGGAATCGGGAACCTTTTGTTCTGAATTAGTCTGACTGTGCTACTTGGTGTTCCAGTTAATTACAGGGAAGAATTTTCAACACCGAGTGTTTTCAACACTGTACGGCTGTATTGTCCTCTGTTTTGGGTGAACAATGGTCAGCGAATGTGGACAGGAAGTGGAACAGAATGTATTTGTGAGGCAGCAAGTGTTAGAAGGCTGGTGGTTTCCTGTGAGATCGTTTTGCTCAAGCCTTTTTTTTTTTATCCGATGTAACGAATGAATGCTCGTTTTGTTTTCGTCCAACACGCCGACTCCCGGCAAACGGGTTTCAAACACATTTTCAGAATCTGAATATTTGTATTTCTCGAGTTTATTCTGCCAAAAGAGCCATCCTTCCATTTATTTGTAACTCTGTCCACCCATCCATCTGTCCTTCCCTCTTTCCATTAGTCCCTCCATTCATTCGTCCATGCTCATTATTCCCTTGACCCATCCAGTCGTCTCTTCGTCCATCTTGTTATCCATCTGTACCTCCATTCATCTGTATGTCTAACCATCCACCCCTCCATGTGTCCACTCTATTGTATGTGTAGATTCAATATTTAAAACCTGACCACTGTACAACATCTGCCATAAATACATGGCAAAGTTTTGTGTTTGTGCAAAAAGAAAAAGTGTAAAAAGGACTGATATTGTGTGTAAGAACCCAGAGCAAAGTCCTAACCTGCACAATGCAGGGAAGCTGTGACGCTAGACTGCTTGTAAATTCAGTAAATGCATTGTAGCGCTACATAACTAGACTTTTTCCCTTTTTGTGTATGTGTGTGTGTGTGACTGAGGGTATATTAATTGCGTTGAAGCACCCACAGGAGCATATGGTAGAATGTTTACACCAGCAGCCAGCTGAAGCCTTTTCTCTGCCAGCCTGGTATGCTCCTGCAGGTCTGGAGAGTTGTCATCAGCAGCCGGGGACGCAGGCTGCTTTGGTGCTGCTCACACACTTTTCTTCTCGGTGAGGAATGCAGGTCCAATCATTATTACTCAACACCAGACTGTAACAAATGAGAACAGACACTCAAGTCATCTGGATTTGAGGTTTTGCAGAAGTTTATCATCTCAGCTGAGCTTTAATAGAAATCCGAGAGCTCATCTGCCTTGTGGAATGCTTTTCTGGCAAAATGCAGACTGCACAAATCAGGAGGTGGGCACCCCCCCAGGCTGCGGCTCTGACGGGCCAACAGAATAGAGCTCACAAAGCCCAGGATGGCTCTGTGCCCTGCACAGCAGTGCCTGTATCATTAGTTGGGTTTTCTGAGCTAATGTCATGAAATACAACATGAACAAAGGGAGCTCCGAGTCTGAGCTTTTTAATTTATGCAACTCAAAATGTAGTCTTTTTTTTGTTTTTTTTTTTGTTTTTTGTTGGGGGAGGGTTGTCATTTTGTCATGTTGCAACCACAAATATCAGTGTACATTTTATGATAAATCAACCCAGAGTGGCAGAACAATTGTGAAGTGGAAGAACAATGATGCGTCGCTGTTTCACGTAGCTATTTGCAAAACTTTACTCTGATGCCTCTAAATAAATACCTGTTCCTTCAGAACCGGATTTCAGAATAAAGTCCATCTTTGTGTAATTTTATCTTAGATTAAATCCAGCTGTACTATGAATGCCTTAGATGTTTGTCGGAAAACATTAGTCAACTAACGGCATCATGGAGACCAAGAAAAAGATCAGATGGGTCTGAAAGTTGTTGAGAAGTTTAGGGCAGGATTAGGTTCTAAAACAATATTTTATGCTTTGTACATCTGAGTGAGAACTGTGCAATCCATCATCTTAAAATGGAAAAACTATGACAAATGCAAACCAAGCCATGACCGTCCACCTGAACTGACAGATTGGGCAAGAAAAACATCAAACTGAGAAACAGCCTATATGCTCAGGAGAAGCTGCAGAGATCCACAGGAGGAGGGAGATTCTTTGAGAAGTAAACTGTTAGTCATATACTCCATAAATCTGGCCTCACAATGGATAAAATCAGTTATTTTGGTATAAAAAAAAAAAAAAACCACAGGAAGTCCCAGTTGAACATACATATGGAGGTCATAGCAAACATGCAGAGGACGGTGATCTGGTTAGATGACACCAAAACAGAACTTTTGGACTTATTTGTGGCAGAAAATTAAGTCTGCACATCACCCTAATTGCACCAACCACACAGTGAAACATGAGTTGACAGCATTATGCTGTGGGAATGCTTTTCCTCAAGAGGGGAAAAAAAAAAAAAAAAAAAAACCAGAGATTATGGGAACAATGGATGTAGCTAGATACACTCACACCTAAAATGAGATGGATAAGATTGAAAAAAATATACATGCATTAAGATGGCCTAGTCAAAGTCCAGACCTAAATTCAACTGAGAATCTGTTGAAGCAAAGGAAAGTTGGTCAAAGCTACTAATTATGTTGGTGTATCACCTAAAATCCCGATATATAAAAAAAAAAAAAAAAAAACTTTTGGTGTTTTCTCACTTTTAGTATTTTGATACCCTCCTCATCAGCTGAGCTGTAGTGCCCTCTTTTCCTCAGAGCCAGTACTATTACTGATTTTGAAATTGCTTTTAAAAAAAGAAGGGGGGGAAAATAGGTTTGATTCACAGAACATAAAGATTTCCCTGTTTGCGTGACTGCGAGTGTTTTCCAGCTCCTTCTCATCCTTCAGTGCTTCAGTGCCATTTAAGGGCCGTCTGAAAAGAAGGACAAAAGCCCTTTCTGACCAGCTGTGTGTGTGTGTGTGTGTGTGTGTGTGTGTGTGTGTGTGTGCCAAGAGTAGAGCGAGCAGGCGACACTCCAGTACCTGCAAATACGAAGCAGAGTTTTGATGTTTTTGTACAAAAATGAGATTCTCTGAACAGAAACACAATTTAGTTTTGATTTGTCAAACAATCAGGCAAGCGTTTTTCCTTCCTGGAGACTTTTGTTTTTCATTGTTTTTCAAAATGTAGACTTCAGCTAATTAGCCCAACTCCAGACGTTTGTCCTTCTCTGCTCACGCTGCCTTGAAGGGCTGCATGGAGTTTGGAATACATGTAGAAAAGCATTTGGTTAAGGACAGACCGACTGGAGTGAATGACTTTGTGAATGTGGACAGGGAATACCTGAGCTGGGGGAGGTGTAACTGGGGGGGCTGGTGGACAAAGGGTCCTTTTCACACAGCTGTGTAGGTTAGATTCATAGAGAGGGATACAGATGGGGCGTTCATTCTGACCCGACGTACTGTCCTTGAAGAGCATGTTGAAGAATTCCTGTCGGTAATTATCCACATCTTGATACCCGCTTTGTGAATCCATGAAGAACAATTTAAACAGCAGTGATTATGCTAAAAGATTCTTTTTTTTCTTCTTTTTTTTTATTTTGGTCTTGATTTTCTATTTAGACCCTTCCCACATTTTAATCCCTGTCACATTCTGTCCCTTCTGAGGTAATGTTTATGTCATCCCTGCCTCAATCTAATACCCAGTACAAAAGCAGGAACTGGCCTTGGGAATGTCTGCTGGCAGATTCTTCCTGCACCCCCAACAGTCATGTACCTATTCATAGAGAGGAACAAAACAACACTGTTAATCCAGGTGGCCAGGCATGCCTGAAGTCCGTTCTCCGCTTGGACTCTCTTACATGTCATAATTTTCTCCTGTTGTGTTCTTTGTTGATGTAAAACTTTTGCTGCTATGCTACAAACGGGTGGCCCAGTCACAAGCTCTGCAACGTTAGCCGTACGACTGCATCGTGACTCACCGCTTCCTGTTTTCCCCCTTTGTTTCCTACACAGTACATTAGAAAGAGGGATTTCCTGCGAACTGCCATCATTCCAGCCTTGAATAATGTTGGGGGCCACACACCGTAACGGCCCCGCTCACTTCTGACCCCAAAATGGAGCTGAAGGTCTGGGTGGATGGCGTCCAGAGGGTTGTGTGCGGGGTCACAGAAGCAACCACCTGCCAGGAAGTGGTGATTGCTCTGGCCCAGGCTATAGGTAAATATTCCTGTTTTTTTTTTGTTTTGTTTTTTTTACAAAAAGCTTTAGTTCTTCAGCCTTAGAAGGAGGATTGGTTTCTCTTTTTTCTCCCTTACCTATTTACGTAGTTACTTGGAGGGTTTATTTTATTTTGTTGAGTTTCAGAATTTTACGAGGTCTTACGAAAGATCTGGAGTTAGAATAATTTATAAAATAAGAAAATAAAATCAGTAGATAAGTTTTTTATTTCCCCAGTTGTGGGAGAATGAAGAAATTTCTATTCCATTACACATTTCTGTACACTGTCCACGTCGGCAATGTGATTGTCAAGGACTTAACTCGATCCAGCTCAATTTGTTAATCATGTTACGATTCCCGAAATGGGATTTCAGGCTCCGCAGACATTCATGTTGGAACCCCGCGGTTCTAATTTTTTGGCCTGCAGGGTGTTTTTCAGGGCAGTGTGCAGAGCAGGTCACAAAACACAGAGGATCAAGGGATAGCAACAGCCAATACGGCCTTTTTATTAACAGCATCTATACCATGATTTATGCACTTGCACTTTAATTCTCGTTTTCAGACCTTTGAACTCTTATTTTGCTTCACATTCCAAGCACAATTTTGGTTATAGTCACATTTTCAAACTCTTTCTAATTACCACTAAACCTTTGTTGCACATTCGATCTCATTTTCTGTCCACCTAACGTTTACGGGGTTAACGTTACGATCTGTTGTTTAAGTCAGCAAAGATTCAGCAACATACTGGTGGTGCATTTAGGGTCAGTTCTGAAATGAGTAAATATTTGTTTAGTGGTTGAAAATTAGGATTTCCTGTGAAATGTCAGTATGCTTGTTTATTGAATAATGTGACCTGAATCTGAAATCACCAAAAAGTGAACTTATTTCTGATGAGGAAGAATATTTCTTTTGAAATTTCAAAAATAATTTTGAGTTATTGCACAAAATAATAAGATTTAAAAATAACAATAAGTTCCTATTACATCCAAGATTAAAACCTTTGTTGTTTTGAGACAATGTGACAAATGATACATTATCTTGAGATAATTGCGTTAAAATTGCGTTTCAATCATGACATTCGTCAGCTTTCATATACATTTTGCTGATCCTTTCAACCCACAAATTTAATGGATTTGCATTATTGTTTAAGAAAAGCTGTCGAGGTCAGAAAAACCCTGACCGTGATAGTCGAGTGTGCGAATTGTGCACACTCGCACGACTCGTGCGATTGTGCTTCTTTGCATTGATAAACATTCTCCAATAATCATAGTAAGTTCCTCTAAAATGCCAAACTGTTGCTTTTAGACAGAGAAAGAGGCCCTGATGATGTAAGCAGCTGTCATCTCTCAAGCCTTCGTTTTAGGCTCCTGCTGAGAAATGGTGGGCCATAATCAGGGGCTATATTGGTGCTTTCTTGGCTTTACGCACCCCGCTTTCCCATATGGCTGCTGCAAAAATGGGGGCACTTGAGCAGAATGTATTGACATCACTTCCCACTAAGCGCAGGAGGAGGAAGGAAAGTCTGACTCATCCCCTTCGTATCCTGCCAAACTGTGAAAGCAGCACTTCTCTCTGAGCCTCCTCCTCTGCCTTTCAATGTTCCCCACGCATACACCACGCTAACGGATCAAACGCAAATATTGATCTTGCACGTTGACGTTTATTGAGCGTTTCTGTGTAATTTTTGTTGTCAAATCTGAAAAGAAATCTATGTTAAAATCAGTGAACCAAATGGGAAAAGCAGTTGAAGTGCTGAAACTGCAGAAAACCTTTTACTCTACAGATTTTTTAAAATTTTCTATTGAATGCAATACTTTTAAAAAGTATTCATACCCCCATTAAGCCACAAACTTCAAAATAAGTCATGCATACTTCACTTAGAGCAGAGTGGCAAGGTGGAAAGAAGTTAATGCATCGTTTTCAAAATAAAATTTCCAAGTAAAATCTGCAAAGCTTTATTTCAGATTGGATGAGGGTCTGTAAAAAGCAACTTTATTGCAGATTTTATTTGGATTAGATCCTAAACCAGATTAATCTGTTTTAACACATTAATGTGCTGTGATATAGTGCATT
This sequence comes from Poecilia latipinna, assembly GCF_001443285.1. Classification (NCBI taxonomy): domain Eukaryota; kingdom Metazoa; phylum Chordata; class Actinopteri; order Cyprinodontiformes; family Poeciliidae; genus Poecilia; species Poecilia latipinna. The sequence goes on from NW_015113045.1 coordinate 7,512, forward strand.
CAGGTGTCACTCTGGCTGCATCTTCCAGTGTTTCTGGAAGATGAACCTCATATCGAATATCAACAACATTGGCCCAAAAATCCCTAATACTGTACATTTAAAACTGTACATTTAAAATTGTACAGTTGCAGTGGTACTATCACTTTTATCACCACAAATGTCAAAACAGCGACCAGTTCCGCCATTTTGGATGTCGCCATTACGACGCAGAGGGTGCAGGTCGTTGACGTAACCCGTACAGCCCCAATTCTCCAGTTTTTGCACATCTCCAACCTCATGTACACTTTGACTGAGTACGCACTTCATAGAGGAGCGTAGGATGTGGTGCAAGTATTGGGACGGGGCTCCTTTCAACTGATTCTTCCACCTGACAGGTGGATCTATGCAGTGGATCTATGACTTCTTCTCAGTGGCGTGCCGTGGGGTTTCAGTCAGGGCCGTCAGTAGACTTCAGCTATGAACAATGTACACGTCGTGTAGGACAATGTGCACCACAGGCATCCAGTAATGTGTAAATAAATAAAAATATGCCAAGTAAAGCAACAATGCAGCCCAAGAATGCATATATCAAGCAATATATCTAGAAGTAGTTCTCTGACTGTTGCTCCCTTTTTGGCTTAGAACACCCATGTGTTGTTCGGATTGCTGTTGTGCTGTACTTTCTCTATTTACAAATGAATGATTGAGCGCTGTATTCTCTGGTCATTATGATTCTGTTTGTTCTCTGTTAACTCTCTGAAGTCTTGACACGGCAGCTGTGTGTGTGCTGTGATTTAAATTAAAACATACTTTCTTCTGAAAGCAATGAGTTGCACTGGATTTTATTTGTATGTAAGAAATTAAAAGGGATCTAAACAAGACATGCACACCACACTTTTCCGATTGTCATTGGTGAAAATTTTTTTTAAAAGTAAATAATTTGCCTTCTAATTCTCAGTTATGTTACATGTTCAGTGTACACCACCCCTCCTCTGTTTTATGTTACTGTGTTTTTTCACATAAAACTCCCCAAGTTCTGCATTTTGCTTTTGGTGTCTTTGAAACGTGGTTTTAATTTCTTGTACATTTTGTTTAAGAAACACAAGCACAAAAAAAAAAAAAAAAAAGTGGGTGAGAATTTAAATCTCAGCTTTTTTGCAACAGAAGTGCTTCTAAAGTGAAAATCCTTCCCCATTAATATGTGGTGTTTGTTTTGAAGTTATTCTCTCCATTTTCATCAAGGCAGTTTTTATCGTTCCTGTTCAGCTTTGTGTTCAGTGCACTGTGATGTCGCCTCTTAACGGTGCGTTATTTTAATGTGCTTGTTGTTTTCAGGTCGCACCGGGAGGTACACTTTAGTTGAGAAATGGCGGGACACAGAGCGCCACTTAGCCCCTCATGAGAGCCCAGTGGCCTCTCTGAACACCTGGGGTCAGTACGCTGGCGACGTTCAGCTAATCCTTCATCGCACGGGGCCCTCGCTCACCGAACGCCCCCCGTCAGAGGGCCCCCCGCTCAGGGGTCCTGAACGCGGCCTCCATCGTCAGAGCCTGCCTCCTCTTGCAAAGCTCCGTCACCCCAACGACGGCTCTCTTCACCGCCGTGAACCGCGCCGGAAGTCTCTGACCTTCACCGGTGCGCCTCGGAGCCTGAGGGAGATCCTGAGCGGAGGCCGGATCGGGGATGCCGAGGGGAAGCGGAGGCTCCTCCTGGGAAGCGTGGGGATTCACCACCACGCGGGGCCGGCCTTTGGCACGGCTCCCCCGGGCCTCTGGACCTGTCGCATGGAAGATTTGGTCAGACTGGTCAGTCTGCAAAGAGAGACTCTGAACGTGCTGGAGAAGAAGCTGGAGGCGTACGAGGCCGAGCTCCAGGCCTGGTCCGAGGGCCGAGGGGGGCGAGGGGCCGGGTGCGCTGCAGATCTGGGTAGAGGTGGAGGGCTGTTGGAGGAGATCCTGAGGCTTGAGAAGCACCTCAGGAAGAATGAGGTGGAAATGGAAGAGGAAGAGTTTTGGGCCACCGAGCTGCAGATTGAGATGGAGAGCGAGAGGCAGCTGGAGGAACGACTGCAGGAGCTGCGCGGACGACTGCAGGGCTGCGAAATGGAAATCAAAGAAAAGCTCACAATGTTAAAGGTATATTATCTATTGGGAGATTTTCTCTGTGCATTTGAAGAAAATAGATTGTGGTCTAAGAGCAGATGTGGGTTTGTTTTTATTTTCTGCATTGCCGTGTCTTTTGCTTGTCAGGGGGTAGAAGCAGGCCTTGAGGAGGAGAAGCTGCAGAGAGAGCGCCAGGAGACCCAGTGGGTCAGTGAAGCCGAGGCGCGGGCTCAGGTCCTCCGGGTCAAGGCGGAGCTGAAAGCCCAAGAGAGACAGGCCATCCAGCTGGAGAGCAGCTGCAGGGCTGTGGACAGATCACTTGGACAAAGCAGTAAGAAACTGCAGGTGAGTTTTTCTAATTCAGTAACCAGTTAGGGTGGGGGGTTTTTTTGTTTTGTTTTTTTAAATGCTGCTAAATGTTCACTCATATCATCCATCTTTTTGTCCCTTTCTCCCTCTGTTAATCATTCCTTTGCTTCATAACATGAAATGCATCTTTACCAGTGAAAACTAAAAGCATAAAACCTGATTGATTAACACATCTCTACATTTAAAATGAGCATTTAGCCCCCTTCAGCACGACACATGCTGCACTAGTCCAGAAATCTTGCAGGACTCCAGTAAGTCACACTGCGAGAGCTCAAGAATATAAAAACTTGGGAGCAGCAGAATCATTCCAGAAAGGTCCGGCAGAGATATCAGCTCAACAGAGAAGAGAAATCAAGTTACCGGTTTTAATGCTTTCATTATCGGAGCTGGACTCCAAGAAGAGAGAGATGAGGCGAGACAGACCACCGGCTGTGAAATCACTCAGGATTTGGGTAAACAGGACCACAGGTTGTCACTCCAAATGACCACAGAATATCCTAGTTACCTGTTCCTCATTCAAGGGTTGTAAATCTTTAATTTATTTATCTCAGTTTAAGTTCTTGAAGCCTTCAAAGGCTTTTCTTGAGTTCCGTCTTGCAACATCTTAAATTTCTGCACCCTTTTGCTGCTTTCATAGATTTTATTTTTCATTTCTTTTTCAGTTTAATTAGTTTCATCTTGGAAAGTGGACATTTAGACAGACTGAGCTTGAACAGATTTAAATTTTGGCAACTGTATGTAGAAAACGTATATGGCCAGAGCCAAAA